>NC_133379.1:11181906-11481906 GCF_049309525.1 Garra rufa
TGTAAAAGCAACTCAACAAAGGCATCAGTACACTATTAGAGAAATGTATAAAAACACATTTGAGTCATTCTGAAAACGGAAGCTGATGAATAATAATAAATAAAAAAATCTAATTGGCTCTAAATGTTCATGTTCAAAATTATTCAACCCCTAAAAGTCAAATTTGGTGCAGAATCTTTTATTCTTTAAAACCCCAATAAACGCTGTTTGTAAGTGCTTTGAAGCTTCTGTCACCTCTCTACTGCAATCTCGGCCCATTCAGCTTTCAGATCACTCACAATCTTTAGTTTTCACTTTGCCACTTCTTTCTTCAAATTCAACCAAATATTTTCAACGAGAATTAAATCTGGAGACTGAACAGGCCACTCAAGTACATTCAATGTCTGATCCTTGAACCAAGCTTTCATTTTTGGATGTATACTTTGGGATGATGGCCCTTCAGGAAAGTCCACTGATCATCAGCTTTAGTCTTTGCACCAAAGGCATCACAATTCTTGCCAAAATGGCCTGATACTTCAAAGAATCCATGATGTCCTTCATACGGTCATGGTTTCCACTTACTGCTACAATAAAACACCCCTCGACTGGTCCACCCCAAAGTTTGACAATGAAGATGGTGTTTTTCTGCTCATTAGCTCTGCCTTTTTTGCACCAGACATACCACTGATGCAAACGTCCAAAAAGTTCCAGTTTGGTCAGATCACTCTATAAAACATTCTTGCAGAACTCCACGTCTATCTAAATTAATTTTAACATGTTCACGTCTGCCTTTTTGTTCTTCTTGGTCAAGAGTGGTATTCGGCCAGATGTCTCAACATGAATGCCATAATTGCCTAGTGTTGTTCTTATACACTGCATTGAAATGTTTTTCCTCCTTTCGTTGGGCCATCTTACAAGTCTTTGGTTGTACATTGCAGGTTTTTCCTCAGTTGTTCTGATTAAACATTTTATGATATTGTGCTTTTTTGTTCGACACCTTCAAAGGTTTTCTGGTACAACACATTTTAAACTAAGGAATAAGGCTGCCAGCTGTGTCTCTGGGATACTTTAATGCCTTGGAAATCTTCATATAGCCTTAGACTTTCTAAAGTAATCCAATTATTTATTCTCTGTAGCTTCTCTATAGCTTTTGTGAGAGCTGTGTTGACTTTGTCATATCAGCTACTAAAACTTCAGCACATGCATGGGCTAACTGTATGTATGTGTAACAGCTCAAGCTAATTTTGTTTTCTAATAGAGTTTCTAAAGGCTTAATTATGTTTTAAGACAATTTTGTTCCCCACCATACAAATAAGTGACTAAAAAAAACAGCAATGTTAAACAGGGGTTGAATAATTATGACTTAGCTGTGTTATTAAAAAATCCTGTAACTCAAAAATATTGCATTATATGTTGACATTATCACTTTTAATATGCCAGTAATCGGTTGTAGATGCAATTTTTTTTTAAGTCCTGGATCTTCAGAAAAGCTTGTAATTGTAAACTACTGCAGCATATATATATACGTGCTTGACAACTTCGGGAATATTTTGTAATGCTTCTGATTCTTGGGGTTATGTCTTGGTCTAGATTTGGTCCTCAAGGGATTCAGTGCATCATTCAGTGCTGATTCAGTATATCAGAGTTGAAGAAGCTGTACACATTTTTGACAACTCATTACAAACATATTCAATGCATGTTTAAACAGCTTCAAATAATGAACTGATACACAATATGCAACTGCAACGTACGTCACAGCAGGCCTACTGAAACTGATAGTGAATAGAAACAATAACAATAGTAATCTGAAAATAGCATAAGAGAACTGAAATTTGATGCTCAAGTGTGTGTGCTGTATAAAATCACTGCTTTATTATTTGAAACAAATGACATTCTGAAAATGTTGTAAAATTCTGCTAAAAAATATAAACTGTGTCATCGGGGTAAAGGGGTCATCAGATGCCCATTTTCCACAAGTTCACATGATTCTTTAGGGTCTTAATGAAAATAAGTACTATAATACACTTTGGTTAAAAATTCTTAATAGTAGTGCAAATGAATGCAAATGAGCTCTGCTCGCCCCGCATTTAGCTGCATTTAGCAGTGTTTAGCCGCGTTAAGTTGCATTTAGCGGCAAAACTTGCCAACAAGCACATTATTAAGAAAGGCCATATGCAAAGATGCATTAAAAAACATTATTCTCACTTCTGCTGTGGGTGAAGCTGCATCAGGAATGATTCACACGAAAACAGATGCATATGTAGATCAGGATCGGCGCTTTCCTTTTAAAAAACGAAAGTAATGTTATCCTCTGCATCTTCAGCGGCTCAGATGTCGGGAGTAAATGACGACTGCTATGTTTATTATTACATCCGACAACAGAACACTTCATTCGCTCAATCGGTCACATTCTTGTCTTCATCTGCACCTGAGTCGACACAATGGCGATCGGAGTCAGAGTGTTTGAGCTCAGTGAGGGCAGGTCTAAGGTAAGGCGCTCATGTCAATCTACTATCGTGGGAGCGATATCGTTGGCAAAAAAACAATGGGTGGATTTTTATCATTGTAGGGTGGTTGTGTACACAAACTGCCAACACACATTAATGTTCAAACAACATAAAAAGTTAGTTTTGCATCCGATGACCCCTTTAAGCTCAAATGCGCAATTACCATTTCCAGCCAGCAAAAAAAAAATAAAAGAAAGAAAAAAAAACTGTGAAACTAGAAATCCCACATTTAACAAACAAGACACAACTCTAAATGCACCTGATGAAACGTTCTGTTTAACTTTATACTTTAAATTAGGTTGGATTTCTTTGTTTGTGTCAATTCAAAACCAATTCTGTAACTCTGGGTTTGAATCGTAATGGTACACTCTTAAAAATAAAGGTGCTTTAAAAGGTTCTGCACAGTGATGCCATAGATGAACCATTTTTGGTTCCACAAATGTTCTTTAAACCCTTAACTGTCACTGTCCCACCTGTGGGACACTTGGCACTCTTTTTTCCGTTGTCATTTTTCTCTATTAAATGTTTTAGTAACCATCATAAATTATATATCATTTGAAAGCTCAAGAATCACCCTGTGAAAAAATTTTGAAATCGGACATTGTCTTACCATGGAAATGGTACTTTAAAATCGTTTGGCGGCCTCCTCCCCCTTAATGGTGTCATATTACAAAATGCATTACAGTCTTGTGGAATCACAACTTTTTACAAGCTTGACAAAAAACATATCATTGGAAAGGTATTTTGTGATAGTATGAAAATTTTTAGAAAAAATTAACATGAAAAAATGCATGAAAAAAAATATAGCATTTGGAAGGCACCCGGTGGCTGTTTGTGGTACAACGCCCTAAACACACACAGAGGTTCCTTTCACAGGAACCTCCATTTTTTTTCATATCAACTTCAAATTTGGAACATAACTTATTTAGATGTGAGGCTTCAATTTGATGTCAAATTTAGGATAAAACCTGTTATTTAAAATATGTATTTTTTTTATAAAATGCTAAAAGAACCTCCTTTCGCCACACAGAACCTTTTGTGAAACAAAGGTTCTTCAGATGTTAAAGGTTCTTTATGGGTTCTCTATGGCATCATGAAGCACCTTATTTTTAAGAGTGTACAGGACTCAGAAATAGAGTTTTTGGAATCCAAGGAGGACAACAATGATGACATGAACAACATTTTCCACACTTGCCACATCTGCAGAAGGATCTTGACTGTAGTTGCATTGGCATCAGGAGAGGACATACACATGACACTGAAACCAGTCGAATTACTTTTCATGAAAACTGTGAATATTAGAACTGGGAAACTGCATCCAAATAGAGCTTCATCAAACCAAATTAACACCACTATAGGTCTATAAGTATAAGTATGCTAAACCACAGCCAGGTATAGGATATGAAACTGAGTGGTTTATTCAGTTCGTGAGTGCATTTTTCAATAAATGCATCAGTAAAGTGCACTTCTTCTGCTTGAAATTTTCAGTGTAAATAAACCACTCACAGTACTTTCACGGCACAATACTATGACATCAAGTAATGCATAGGTATGCCAATTGGGATACACCTATAAAGATTGTGCACATTTTACTCCATTCCATTACACCTGAACAGCCTTTACTGGTTCACCGTTTATTTTTTCGTGGTGCTAAGTTGTAAACAAAACTTACTGTACACTAACTATACTGTCCCTCAGTGAATAATGTGTTATGTACACTTGGTATTATAGCTCACCTTACAGGGAACGTTAAGTCCCCAAGGCAAGCTAAGTTAATGGTTAGCATGAATGTGCGGTTAGCGTGTGCTGTGGTGAAACCGACAAAAACAAAAGATAGAATTATGTAGGCTTAATGCATTTTATATTCATTATGTGATCTTATGTTCATCTTATGTTATCTTGAGTTTTATATATTTTGTCAATTCACTTTGAGTTATGTGTTAGAGTGATCTTGAGGTTGCAGACACATTGCAATATGAACTTTTTGAAAACTAAATTCTAACAACTAAATTCCATCTCTTTATAGTTCCAGAGTATTATGGAAAAAGGACAGTGTATGTTGCCTCATTGAGTATCCTGGGGAAGACCAAGAAGAGCTCTTTCAAGATCGTCAGGTATGTTATTGATCAGACAGATACACAAAATGTTGCCCAGATGCCATTGTTTTATTTCTAATATCAATTACTGTGATTCAGCTGATCAACCAGTCCAGTTTAAAACACTCACTATATGTTTGTTTTGTTAGGCAGTACATGTTAGCGATAATTCACCCAAAAGTGAAAATTTACTTGATGTCATGATGTTCCAAACCCATAATATTTTAGTTAGTCTTTAATACACAAATGAATATATATTTTTGAATGAATACTGACTGATTTCTGTCCATCTAATGAAAGTCTACTCATCCAAATCTCTTCATGCTTCAAGAAGTTCATGAAAAGATCATTAAAAATAAATACTTTGAGCAGATTAAGATTAATCCAAGTCTTCTTAAGAGGCACAATCGTTTTAAGTGATACACAGATTTAATTTAGGCTTTTATTTATACGTTTACATTCATCAGCCAACATATAAATAAGCTCAGCCCTACTTGCTTGATGCATGAGAACAAACCTCATTGGTTCTCACTTGTGAGGCAAACAAGTTTGAGCTTCCATTTACGAAAACAAAGCCTATAATTACATCATATCAATATATGAAGTTCATATAAATTCATCAGGTCTCTTTATGAGACTTGGATTAAACCACTCAACTCACATAGATTTATTTTACAATCTCTTTATTAACTTTTTAAAGTCTCAGTTATGGGTGAATAGAATTTCAGTGTAGAGACAGAAATCTCTCAGATTTTATTTATTATATGTAAATATAATAATATAGAAATATGTAACTATTGCCATTTGTGTTTTGAAGATTAACAAAAGTCTTATAATTTGCAAAACAACATGAGGGGGAGTTCAATTTTCTTTACGAATTACATGTGAGAATAAATTATCCTTGACATTAAATTTTGGGGGTTTAATCCAGTTTTTTGTATTGGAGCATATCATGGCCCACTTTTATAAAAAAGACACCTCAACAAAACATTAGAATGGCATCATGCTAGCAATGTAGAATCACACAGAAAACAATTTTACTGGAACATGTTAATATGCTTAAACAAATGTTAAAAATAAATAAATTATATGCTTCTTGTTTTTCTTTCTAACAGGAGGATGAACTTGAGGCACACACAAATCAAATGATGAAGATGCTGATGATGCATGATCCAGGAGGACCCAGCCTCTCATTTTCAAGTGTTGTAGCCTTTGTTTTAACAAATGACGTCAAGTCAGTTTTTATATAGTTTGAAATGACAAAACGTGGGACAGCATTTAAGATTATTGTTTTTAGCACATATTCTGACATGCATGAAGACATTTTTTTTTTTTTAATGGGAAGCGTTTAAGAGGTTTTATGTAACATCAGTGATAGAAAGTTGTATTTCACTTAAATTGATTGTAAGAGGATTCTTTTGAGCATGCATTAATACATTTGTTTAAAGAAGAAATGTTTGTTATTTGGTTAATAAAAAGTAAAATGCAATGTCCTGTGTCTGACCATTTTTTTTTAGGTAAATTCAACCTTTCAGGAATAAATAATGTGTAATTATTTATATTAGCTAATTATTATAAATAATAATTTAGTAGATTAACTGTTGCCTACTAAAATAGAGTTAATATTACTCAATCTTTATAGCTAATTAGTATTCAAAAATATTACTTAGACTTTACCTACTTTTTTTTAGTTAGTCATAGCTGTTAAATGTAGGTATTTTTTACTCAAATATATAGGGTAGAATCTACCCAATCAAACTGAGTGCAAATTGTTACCTCAATTTTATTGAGTAGATTCTATAGGTTATTTTTTACAGTGTTGCTGGTAAATTGAAGAAATTACTGCATTTTTTTTTTACATTTTAACGCATCAGTTGACCTCTCGAAAAACTGGCCAGTACTGGTATTTTATGAAGCGTGTTGTAGTTAATGTTTATCGTTAGATAATATACAGTTATACTGTAATTGCTGTTAGATAATGTGAGAAACACCGTAATAGCGACCATAACCAGATACTAGTTGTCATATTTTTAAGTTTTTAGTCTTTCTGCAATCTTTCTCTCCCTGTAGGAGGTTGAATGAGTTTCAGTAAAGACTGCATTCAAGAAATACGATAAAAATGTATGCTGAACGCAATTGGTTGCCTTGTGTTTTTTTAAACACTATTTTATAAAATATCTTTTCTGTTATGTTAAATGCCATATTTGCTTGCCTTTTATAATATTCACTTATGTTGTATATTTGAATATCATAAAATAACATGAGTAAATTACTTTTTTTATTTAACATTAAATCATTAAATCGAAACATATAAAAAAATGAGTGTTTGATTATGTCCAAATACACATTCAAATGTATTCAACCTTAAATATTACACTAACTGTAATATAAATACCATATTAGAAAATGTTATCTTTTAAATGGTCAGGATCATTATTGCACACATTGTTTAGTACAAAAAACTCCTCAAAATATTAACTAAATAGAACTGAACTATATATCACAATTATATAACTGAATCTCTTTATCTCTCCCCAGAATAAAATGCGATTGTAAAGCGTATTCAGAGAAGTTATCAATACACAATCAATGCACATTATGTGTTAATAATTACTCGAAATTGCTGCAAATATAGTAAACTGCTGTCTATCCTACTAAAACCATTCAAACACATTGACATTTAAACGGCTCTGATTATAGACGTTTTTCCTGAACACGGAAGTAAGTCCGACTCTTAACTGAAAGAATGCTTGGCATTTCCGGTCTGCATTGTTTCTAGTCAAATTAGGGTATATTCCGAGCTAATAAACTAATGTTAAACCTATTAAAATGTTTTTAAAAAGCACATGGCTCCATAGCGCCATCACTTGGCAATGTCGCAATGACCGTCATTTGTCAGTGCCTCACTTTCATGAGTGTGTAGATGACACGAAGCAGCGGACGTTAGCTACATTAAAAACAGATGGACCTATTCGAATGGGTTCCTATGGAAACCGGAACAGAAAAGCATTCAATCTGACGTTAGAATTCGTAATGGCGGCGCTCATCGTTTACTCAGGAAAAAGGTCTATACCCAAGACATGTCACTTGTATAGTTTTGAATGAGGAAAAATGCAATTCTCATTATGGCCTTGAAGCCCCGCCTTCTTAATGAAAAAGCCAATCATTGATTAGTAAAGTCAGCGCATCATTGCAGCTGCTGTTGAAGTCCCGGTTGCTATAGAAACAATTGGCGCTCAAAGACGTGTGCTCAGTACTGCACATTGGGCGCACTGACTAGCCTGAAAAATAAGCATTTTTAACACTATTGGAGCACAAGGAACCATATTTATGTATATAGGCACACTGTAACGAATTGCTGTAAAAATTACAGCTGAATTACAGAACGGCTGAATGGATTTCAAAACGTTAAAAATCAACTGATTAACTCGGGGGGAGTTGGAGAATGAGCCTATTTCCAAAAAAAGTGGAGTGTTCCTTTAAAGGGACTTTGGTTTCTAGCATGATATTGTTTGCATGATCAGCATATTGCTAGCATGATTTAGATCTCAAGGGATTCTGAGAGTTATGACAGTTGGAGTTTGAATATTGGCTCATTTTAACATTCCGTCAATGTTAGTCTATGGGATTTTTGGTGGTTTTGATAGCCTGGTTTAGGGGCATTGTTAGGCATGACATGAAACAGTTATGGTTGCCACAAAGTGGTTGCCAAGCAACACACAATAGTAAACAAAAGGTGTATGTTTGTAGAACAATTTACAACAGCTTTGAATACAGCTCAACCAATGAGAAACAAGGACCTGTCTATTAAGATTCTAAAATTCGAAATCATATAAGATCCTACAGGACAAAGTGAAAATTCATTTAAAATAAATTAGACTGTCCAATGGAATTTTAAGAATCCAGTAAAGTACTACAGGACAAAGTGAAATTCCACTAAAATAAATCAGAATGTCCAATAGGATTTTAAGAATCCCACAAAATCCTACAGGACAAAGTGAAATTCCACTAAAATAAATCAGATTGTCCAATAGGATTCTAAGAATCCCCTTAAGTCCTACAGGACAAAGTGAAATTCCACTAAAATAAATCAGATTGTCCAATAGGATTCTAAGAATCCCCTAAAGTCCTACAGGACAAAGTGAAATTCCACTAAAATAAATCAGATTGTCCAATAGGATTCTGACAATCCCCTAAAATCCTACAGGACAAAGTGAAATTCCACTAAAATAAATCAGATTGTCCAATAGGATTTTAAGAATCCCACAAAATCCTACAGGACAAAGTGAAATTCCACTAAAATAAATCAGATTGTCCAATAGGATTCTAAGAATCCCCTTAAGTCCTACAGGACAAAGTGAAATTCCACTAAAATAAATCAGAATGTCCAATAGGATTCTAAGAATCCTGTAAAATCCTACAGGACAAAGTGAAATTCCACTAAAATAAATCAGAATGTCCAATAGGATTCTAAGAATCCTGTAAAATCCTACAGGACAAAGTGAAATTCCACTAAAATAAATCAGAATGTCCAATAGGATTCTAAGAATCCCCTAAAATCCTACAGGACAAAGTGAAATTCCACTAAAATAAATCAGATTGTCCAATAGGATTTTAAGAATCCATTAGGATCCTATAGGATTACCTGAAATTCCAATAGGATTTTTTGACAAGGGTGTTTATCATGCAAAATTAAAGAACAGACCACTGGAGATCAACTGACTAGAATTTCAAAACAGATGTGGTCATGTTTGTAGCCACAAGCCAAGGCTCAAATGTAAACCAAGACACAGCCCAAGGCCACATTTTCAAGAAGTTTCAAGACCAAGAATACCATAATGCCCACTCTATTGCCTAATTAATTCAGTTCCTCACCCACAATCTCATGCTTTGTTTCATGTTTCCGATCAGATCACATTCTTAAAACAACACTTCACCTTTTCTGATGAGCTCCAGGTCATGTTATAATAATGATCTTGGTTTTCGGTGTGACAAGGAATATCCAGCGTTTCACCGACAATTCGCACGTATCGATCAGCTGGAAGTGACACTCTTGGTGGCCGATGTGCTTCTGCAGTAAATAGATGGGTAGTGCTGAATTGGTGCAATAAGGTAAGATTCTTGGTAGTATGTCTTTTATTAATACAGTGTAACAAGACTAACATGTCTTACTTTTTATGACACTTATTTCAAAGACGTCAGACTTCTTTTGGACTCCATTGATTTTGACAGTGCAAACATAATCGCCGTTGTAGCTCGGCTGAAGATTTCGAATCAGTATGCCACGTTTGGGATCCGCTGTGTAATTCATCTCGGACGGGACAGCAGATCCATTCGCCATCTGGAGCGAGAACTCAGTACTTGCTGGGTTTGTCACCAAGCAGTCCAGTAAGTAGTTTGAGCCTTCTTTTTTAATTATAAATGAGCTTTGAGGGGTAGTAAAGACTTTGGCCGAATCTATTGCAGTAAAACATACATTCATTTCAGCCAATATTTTTCTTGGTGTTTGTACGTCTTGACAGTTAAGTGCATACACTCTTAAAAATAAAGGTGTTTCACGATGCCATAGAAGAACCTTTTTTTGTCTAAATGGTTTCATAAAGAATCTTTAACATCTGAAGAACCTTTCTGTTTCACAAAAGGTTCTTTGTGGTGAAAGAAGATTCTTCAGATTATAAAAAGGTAAGAAAGGGATTTCTTTGTAGAACCTCAAGTGGTTCTTCTATGGCATCGCTGTGAAGAACCTTTTAAAGCTCCTATTTTTAAGAGTGTATGCTGTAAGTAAGTGTAAGTGTCTACATACTGTTAATAAACCGTGTTGGGGGCAATGCAAAACAAGTAACGCAGGTTACATAATCAAATTACTTTTTCAAGTAACTAACAAAGTAATGCATCACTTATGAATTTAAAAGAAAGTATCTAAGTTACTTTTCAAGTAACGCAAGATATTTTGTTTTTTCAATTTATTCACTGCCACATCTCCTGTCCCTTTGTTGAGAAAAATTGAGAGTAAGTGCAGAGACACTTGTTAATTTACAGTTGCCACAAATATCATTTTTGGGCTCAGGTAACGTAATCCATTACTTTCCATACAGAAGTTACTTTTTAATGGAGTAACGCAATATTGTGACCCATTGCTTTTAAAGGTAACTTTCCCAAACACTGTTAATAAATGTGGTTATTACACGTCTCTATGCAATGCTTGATACTGACTGGTCAGTAGCACCATTCTGAGGCAAAATATTTTTGTATGACTTCATTCTTCAATGTTATCTCAGGCAAACAATTTCCTATACAGTATTTTCTTTCTGCTTAAAGGAGAAGTTTACTTCCAGAACAAAAATTTACAGACAATTTACTTACCCCCTTTCTTTCTTAAGTCGTAAAGAAATGTATTTTCTGAGGAAAACATTTCAGGATTTCTGTCCATATAATGGACTTCTATGGTGCCCCCGAGTTTTAACTTCCAAAATGCAGTTTAAATGCAGCTTCCAAAATTGAGGTGAGTAAAATATCTGTAAATGTTTGTTTTAGAAGAGAAATTCTCTTTTAAGCAATTAAAAAAGTCCACCTCAAATAAAATAATTACTTATGTTTAGCTGTGCAGTAAGTGCATTATTGTATAGTCAGTTGGTCATTATCTGAAATTATTGTGCGATAACACAATGTAATAAAAATTTTACTCAAATTTTTATGATTCTTCTATAATTCTGTGGTGCTAATTATTACTGTACTATTTATTTTCATTTTGCATTAATATTTTGGTAAATATTTAGGATAGGTACATTTTAGAAGCTCTATCAATTATGAAGCATTAGTTTAGTACAGATTAGTTTTGTACTTTATGCAGTTAAATAAATACAGTTGAGGTCAAAAGTTTGCATACACCTTGCAGAATCTGCAAAATGTTAATTATTTTACTAAAGTAAGAGGGATCATACAAAAGGCATGTTATTTTTTATTTAGTACTGCTGACCTGAATAAGATATTTTA
This sequence comes from Garra rufa, assembly GCF_049309525.1. Lineage (NCBI taxonomy): Eukaryota > Metazoa > Chordata > Actinopteri > Cypriniformes > Cyprinidae > Garra > Garra rufa. The sequence continues at coordinate 11,193,482 of NC_133379.1, forward strand.
CATTAGAAAAATGTTTACATATAGTCCACAAGAGAAAATAATAGTTGAAACGGCCCGCTGTTCTTCAGAAAAATCCTTAAGGGCCCATAAATTCTTTGGTTTTTCATTTTTTTTTTTTTTAAATACACAAAAATCTAGAAAAAAAAAACATAAAATTTGTGTTTAACCAAAAATAAATGTGTTTAACTGTTCAGGACAAACAAAGGACTCATGAACTACATCGCTAAAAAACAAAACACACAGCTGTGGATCATTCAGGTAACAACACAGTATTAAGAATCAAGGGGATGTAAACTTTTGAACCGGGTCATATATATAAATTATAAACTACTTATTTCTCTTGTGGACTATATTTGAACATCTTTTATGTGAAACATCTTATTCAGGTCAGTACTAAATAAAATAATAACATGCATTTTGAATGATCCCTTTTATTTCGGTAAAATAATTAACATTGTGTCGATTCTGCAAGTTGTATGTAAACTTTTGACCTTAACAGTATATTATTTATTTTATATATTTATCTACAGTGCTGAGTAGTAACTGATTACATGTCATCTGGATTACAGAAATTAAGTACTCTTAATTACAGTGTATTACATTATAAAATGCTCATGTAATCAGTTTACAGTTTGTTTGTTTTTTACATTACATATATTATTCACACATTTATTATTGACATGGAAATTCTAGGTTTAGTGTTGATTTTACAATTTTATTATTTACTTAATTATTAGCTTTTTATCAACTCACAAACCCACTGCAGTTCTTACATTACACCTGGTTTGGGAAACCCAGGTTTAGTGTAATGTTTAATGCATTTTATGATGTTGGTATTTTTATATCAATATGGTAAAAGAGATTTAAGTACATTTAAGCGGCACACTTGAGTTTAAAACAAGTTTGATGTCAAAAAAGTAATCTAAAAGTAATCTAAGATACAATGCATACCTAAAATGAGTAACCTAGATAACATTACTAATTACATTTTTATTATGTAATCTGTAATCAGTAACGGAATTAAATTTGTAAGTAATTTACCAAGCACTGTATATCTGTAACATTCTGGAATATTTTGGAATTCTAAAACATTGTGAGACTAGTTCTGAAGTTTTGGACTATTCACTTTTGTGATGAACTATTGTTGTTAGATCAGTTTTAATGCATGTACCATATCATTTTTATGCATGAGTAATAACAGATTAGCTTGTATAAGTTGTCCACATTTTGTAGTTTTCAAGCACTGTGATTTTCATAGTCAGCACATCAAACTTTATAAAGAAACATTAACATTAAAAGCAAAACAAAACTTTAAAATTAGTTTCACGGACCGTCCTAAACATCTATTAGAGTTAACCGTTCTAAATGTTTAACAGTGCACATACCTTTAACATACATGTGGATCTCTGAGTACAAGTCTTTTTGATTCTTGTAACTGCAACGGTATGTTCCTGTGTATTCTGTAGTGGGCTTTTGGACACTGAGGGTCTTTTGTGAGACGTGTTTCTGGTGTCTGCCGAGCCTCGTCTTCCATATGATATCCGCTTGTCCGTCGCAGCTCAGAGTGAAGGGTTTGTTAGCTGACCACACCACCTCAGATTGATTCTGCGAAGCGGAGTTCAGCTTAATCACTGGTGCGGGAAACTCTGCTCAGACACACAGAAGAGCAGAGAAACTCAAGAAAAGTGAAAAAGTGCGTATAGGAACAATGAAACTGACTTATTCATTCAATGACTCTTGATGCCAAACAAAGGTGTCATCATAGCTTGTTTATTGATATTTCTTTATGCAACAGGTCACAAAAGAGTACAAAAAATCATTGCAAAAAAACTGAATACATGAGAGAACAACATAAAACATTAAGTTCATTTCACTTATTGATTAGGATTTCAGATTTAAGTCATTTTAGCTAGGTTATTGTAATTGTTAGTACAAGATTAATATGCCATCAAAATGCTTCAAATGGCCATTTCGCCCATGCATTTATTAGCCCTGTTTCTTAGCCGAGTCTTGCAGGGTGGTAGCAATGCGAGACACTTGCAGCAGCAATGCCTGGTGGTTCTCCACGAGGAGGCTCTGGAGGCGAGCCATGCTCTGCAGGTGGTGCAGCTGCTGCTCGCCCTGGTCGCTCGAGGCCCGCAGGACCTTCAGGATCTCGGCCTGAACGCTGCCCACCTCCTTGTTTTCTTTCACCAGCTGATTGAGGATCTTCACCATCTCGCCGTACCAGCCCCTGCTCTCCTGCGCTTCCTGGATTAGCTGGGAGAGTGAATGCTTTAGCTCGTCCAGTCCGCAGCATGCTGAAGATGGTGACGCATCGGGGGAAGCAGGGGTGCCAGGGGCTGAGCTCTTTTCCAAATGACTCATTGTCATATCATATGGGCTGATAAGTTCTTCATTTGCTAAAGGGAGCACACATATAGCAGGCTTCAAAATTTCCCCTCAAACAAGTTGTATTTCTGTACGGCAGGGTTGCTCAAAACCAACCCTGAAGGGCCACTGCCGGCTGACTTTAAATCCAATCTTTATCAACTTTCAAGTTTGAGCTAAACTCTGAGTGCAGTGGCCTTCCAAGCCTGGTTTTAAGGAGCCCTACTATATGTGACTGAAGTTAAAGGGGTCATATGATGTTTTTTGTACAGCTGCTTTGCAACGATTTGTATTGTGAAAAGCGCTATACAAATAAACTTGAATTGAAACTTGAATTGAATTTCTAAAAAGAACATTATTTTGTGTATTTGGCGTAATGCAATGTGTTTATGCGGTTTGAGGTTAATAAAACACATTATTTACCACATACTGTACATTATTGTTGCTCCTCTCTGCCCTGCCTTTCTGAAACGGTTCAAAGTGTGCTCTGATTAGCCAGCTGTCTGGTTCGTTGTGATTGGCCAAATACCTCAAGTGTGTGACGGAAATGTTACGCCCCTTACCATGTTGTGATGCCGTGTCCCGACGCAGCGAAACAAAAACAATAAAACCCATTATAAAGTAGACATTTGTTGCATCCACTGAGGACATAATTACTGATTATAATGATTCATACTGGGTCATTCCGTGTCAAATCAACCACATTTCAAAAACTTCCCCTGCTCAAATTTTTGATTTTGCTAATACTTTTTTTCTGAGGAAAGATAGACATGTATAGTGATGAAAGCCAAAATGTTAAATGTCATGGATGAATATTTACTGAGCAATCCTCGGTTTTGTAGAGAAAAGTCAAAATGGCAATTTTCATCTTCGATTCAGAGTCAAGTTACAGGGGGATAAAAATGACTTCAGAAAGATGGCAGCATCATAATGTTATTTTTACACAGAGACTGGTAGTTCTATTAGTAAAATCTGTTGACTTTAGCAATCCTTGTTGCATTGTGTGCCAATGGTGACCATTTAAAAATGGGGAACCAGCACTTTTTCTCTAAAGTTTGCATGCCTGTAACTCAAGATGTGTTAAAGATATTTGAATGCCCTTTTAGAAATTGGCTCTTGACAAACTTTTCGTCTGGCATGTTTATTTTTAATGCCCTATGAGATTTGGTTCCAGAGATAATGGAGTTTCAATATGGCTCCAGGAGTAAATCATTAAAATGTACATTTTCAGTGGTCAAAAACCAAATGTGGGTCAGTTTTTAAAAAAAAAAAAGATACTTCTTTTGTTTTAAAGAGGTCTGAAGAACAAATAATAATAAAGAGATGTATCTTCTTTCTTTCTGTCAAGACAACTGCATTGAATATACTAGTCTGAGTGCCATAAATATTCTTTTTCCAAAGTTTGCGTGCTTATAACTCAAGAAGTAATAAAGAAATCACAATATGATTTTAGATTCTAGTTCTTTATAAACGCTTCTTTTAGAATCTTAACTGTCAAGGCCCTACATCGTTCAGTCCTAGAGATATGGGGATCTCAATGAGGCTCCATGTCCAGTTTGTTGAATGTTACCCATTTTCAGTGGTTGGAAACCAACTGTTGGTCACTTTGTGTACAGCTGATACTTATTTTATTTAAAGAATAATGCCTGAAGAAGAAATAATGTTAAATTAGAATTGTATCTTGTTTCCCTCCATCAAAACAATTTCATAGAACATACCTGCCATTTTGACCTCCCTTTACAAGATAGTTGATTACTCATCCGTGACATTGAATAGTTTGGCTTTCATCACTATAGATGTCTTTCTTTCTTCAGAATAAGTATTAGCAAAATCAAAAATTTGAGCCAGGGATCTCTAGTTGAGTTGACACGAAATGACTCATTGCATTGCGTTGCGTAAACATAATGTCTGCATTTCTGATCGTAGAAATGACAAATAAGCAGCACTACTCTACACTGCTCAAAACTCGCATTTGAATAGCCAGTAGCAAATTCTTCAAATATGAAAACGTACTTACAGGCTGCGAGTCAGAAGCGCCAGACTGTCCTTGCAAAGTTGGAATTGCCCCACTTTAAAATGTTCCTTTGTGTATACATTTGGGCGGTGTTATGCAAATCTTCCCACACAGTGACGTAGACATGTGGGGGCGTGTTTGAATGAGATGTTTTAGGAAGGTGTAAAAGAATATCTCTTTTGCAACTTTACAGATCTTATATAAGCACAAAAAAGCTTGTAACACTCTAAAGACAAAGGAAAACATGAAATTGCATCATATGACCCCTTTAATGAAACAATAAGATAGTTGACATTAAATACTTTTGGGAATGATTTTTGTTTCTCACACTCTCACACTATTCTGGGTTGCATTTTCCAAAAGCATTGTTAGGAACTTCCAACCATAGTTGCTTTTGGGAAATGCATCCCTGAACAGCAATATGCATGTAGTTTTAATGATCTCATATTTAAGGAGCAGTAAACCCAAATGGCCATTCTGAGGCCATCCAAGATGCAGATGAGTTTCTTCATCAGATCTGGGCACCGATGGATCCTCTGCAGCGAATGGGTGCCGTCAGAATGAGAGTCCAGACAGCTGATAAAAACATCACAATAATCCACAAGTAATCCACTACACTCCAGTTCATCGGTTAACATCTTGAGAAGCCAAAAGCTGTGTGTTTGTAAGAAACAAATCCATCATTAAGACGTTTTAACTTTAAACCGTTGTTCTCGGCTAAACTACAAATCCATAATTCATAATGACACTTGATAAAAAAAAGTCCATCCTGTTGTCTCTCATTTCAAAATCCTGTAGATATTTGTTTATGTCTGTTTTGTCTTGTAAATGGTGCTTTATCTATCCATATTTCTCTTCTGATTCAGACTAGACAAGTTTTTCACTGAAGGAAGTTTTATTATAGATATGGGCTCGCATTTTGGTGAGAAGCAATGGTTTGAAGTTTAAACATCTTAATGATGGAATTGTTTCTTACAAACATGCGTCTTTTGGCTTCTTAAGATGTCAATTGATGGACTGGAATGGTGTGGATTACTAATGTTTTTATCAGCTCATTCTGACGGCACCCATTCACTGCAGAGGATCCATTGGTGAGCAAGTGATGCAATGATACATTTCTCCAAATCTGTTCCCATGAAAAAACAAACTCTTTTACATTTTATATTTTATATTGGTTTGAGATTAAATTGTAAGCACGTTTTTACGTTTGGGTGAACTATTCCTTTCATTAAAAGACTATGGAATATGTTCGCTTTTAAATATTTACACTGCAGGACAATTGAAATAATCTAGTGAAGGCAAAAAGATGGTTAAAATGATGCAAAATAAATACTGACAGAGTTTTACACTGCAAAACATTTTCCAGTAAAATATGTAGACCTCATTAAAATTCTTTTTATAAATTGTAAAGTGTTTTTTTTTTTTTTTTTTTTTTTTTTTGTTAAGTATAATTTTGGAGATAGACCAAGACAAAAAAGGCTAAAAAATAAACATATATTATGAAAAAACTAATATTTTTATATTATACAATTTTGCTTCTTGAGAACATTTATCTTGTTTATTTATTTATTTGTTTACTGAAAACAAAACAAAAATAGCAATTAAAGGCATAGTTCACCCAGTAATGAAAAATTCGTCATCATTTACTTACCTTCATGTTGTTCCAAACCTGTTTTGAGTTTCTTTCTTGATCTTGATTTCATTCTATCTCATTTGATCTCACTTGATCTCATTTGATTTTTTTTTTTCCATTCTGTAGAATGGAGGTCAATTGTGACTCACAAAACCTTAAGTCTTAAGTAGCACTGGTATAGCACTTTGTAGCAATAGCCAAAAATACATAGTATGGGTCAAAATTAACAATTTTTATTTTATGCCAAAAATCATTAGGATATTAAGTAAAGATCGTGTTCCATGAAGATATTTTGTAAATTTCCAACCATAAATATATCAAAAATTAATTTTTGATTAGTAATATGCATTGCTAAGAACTTTATCTGGACAACTTTAAAGGCGATTTTCTAAGTATTTTGATTTTTTTGTACCCACAGATTTAAGATGTATTCAAATACTGTCCTATCCTAACAAACCCTACATCAATGGAAAGCTTATTTATTCAGCTTTCAGATTATATAAATCTCAAATAAAAAAATGCCCTTATGATTTTTTTTAAAAAACTTTGAGTCATTGCTCTAATAAAGAAAGAATGTCCCACAGGTTTGGAATAACATGATAATGACAGAATTTTCATATTTTGGTGTCTCTTTGTATGTGTTCCCTTATTCATGCATTAAGGATTCTTGACATTGATTGAAAACAGTCTATGGATATTTTGCATCAACAACATATACTAATTGTATTGAACTGAGACAGACATCACTAAAAGTGTAATGTATGGATGTGCTTTGTGCAAAATTGAAGACTGTTTCCAGCATGAAGTGTAAAAAAGCGGATATTGCGAGAGTTTGGATCACTGTTTTTGCAACAACAGGGTCTTGTCACTTTTTTTTTTTTTTTTTTTTGAAGAAGGGGCCCAAACATTATTTTTAACTTTAGAAAGGGGAAACGAGAGAAAGCCATGAAATGGCTTAATATGAAGGGGGGAAATGTCTGAAACATTGTAGAAGCAGCCCCTTTGATTGGGTCCCTCAGGAAACACATTGCACCGGTGGCCCATTGCACAGCCACATCCCAGGGGTCTGTTTCCCATTCCCACTTTCACTTCTGCTTTGTGTCGGACAGGACACACCAAAGCTAGACAGGACTGTTACAAAGTCAGCCATCAAAGCCACAAACACAGCACACCTGTCTTAAAAATATTCGATTTCCTATGCACACCATTGGGTTTGTGCTTTCCTGACACGATGTGATGCAACAATTAGTTCATGCACAACTGGATTATTGTTGCTGAATGTACATTTGAAGACTGGGATTGAAAAGAATATACCTACTTACAAAAAACAGAATGAAAAAGATGGGTTTATTTTGATAGTCCATTCTTTGAAGTTTTCATCAGATTCAACTTCAAAACTTAAGTTAAAATTAGCCTTAAAATTTTAAGTTAAATCAGCTTTAAACTACAAGTCATTTTAACTTATTACACTAAAAATGAGTTGATTTAACTTGTGAGTTAAATTGACTTAAGTTGATTTAACTTAAAATTTTAACTTAAAAAGGCAGCTCTAAACTTAAGTTTTTAAGTTGAAACTGGTGAGAATTTTTTACAGTGTACTAACTTTACAACTTCATGTTAACATAAGAGTATTATTAGACTGTTTGGTTACAGTTAGTTAGCATGTAGTTGCAAAGTTAATTACAGTCAGTGGTGTAATGTAATACTTCGTTACGGTACTTAAGTATTTTTTGAGAGTATCTGTACTTTACTTGAGTTTTTATTTTTCAGCCTACTTTTAATTGTACTCCACTACATTTCCTAATTAAAATGTATACTTTTACTCCGATACATTTCCCTGAAGCATATTCACTACTTACTACAAAATAGTCAGAAGTCAGAATTGCGAGATGTAAATTCACAACTGCGAGAAAAAAAACTTTTTTCTTAATTTTGCAAAACTGAATGAAAAAAAAATGATCTCACAAAAGTATTGCATTCTATCTAGAATATCATCAATATCTATCATAATTCTGACTTTTTATGTCAGAAAAAAAGTCAGAATTGCAAGATAAAATTCTGACTTTTTCTCACAAATGCGAGTTTGAGGAACTTATTTTCAGGAAATTCTGGCTTTTTTCCCCCAGAATTGCGTAATACAAACTCAATTCTGACTTTTTTCTCAGAATTGGGTGATATAAACTTACAATTGGGAGAAATAATATCAGAATTGCGATATATAAGCTCAGAATTCTGACTTTTTTTTTAGAAATTGATGATATAAACTCAGAATTGTGAGAAATAATTGTTCTCTCAAATGCAAGTTTGTATCTTGCAGTTCTGACTTTTTCTCCAAATTTGGTGATCTAAACTCACAACTGTGGGAAATAAAGCCATAATTGTGTCACAGTTCTGTCTGTTTTGTCATTGGTTTTTCCCATTTGTCTTCCCCCTGTCATTTTGTCATCATTTTGGTTTAGTCCCAAAATTGCGTGATACAAACTCAATTCTGACTTTTTTTCTCAGAATTGGGTGATATAAACTTGCAATTGTGAGAAATAATATCAGAATTGCGAGATATAAACTCTTTAACTTTTTAAATTGGTGATATCAACTCAGAATTGTGAGAAATAATTTTCCAAATTCCAAGTTTATATCTCACAAATCTGACTTTTTTCCTCACAAATGGAAGTTTGTATCTCGCAGTTCTGACTTTTTTCCTCAGAATTGCGTGATACAAACTCAATTCTGACTTTTTTCTCAAAATTGGGTGATATAAACTTGCAATTGCGATATATAAACTCAGAATTCTGACGTTTTTTTTTTTTTTTTTTTTTTTTTTTTTTTAGAAATTGATGATATAAACTCTTATAAATAATTTTCCTCACAAATGCTATTTTGTATCTCGCAATTCTGACTTCTTTTCTCCAAATTTGGTGATCTAAACTCACAACTGTGGGAAATAAAGTCATAATTGCAATCTAAACTCACAATTCAGCCTTTTTTTTGCACAAATGTGTGTTAGAGGAAATTCTGGCTTTTTTCACCAAAATTGCATGATACAAACTTAATTCTGACTTTTTTCTCAGAACTGGGTGATATAAACCTGCAATTGTGAGAAATAATATCAGAATTGCGAGATATAAACTAAGAACTCTGAGTTGTTGTTTTTTTTTGTTTTTTTTTTTTAGAAATTTATGATATAAACTCAGAATTGTGAGAAATAACTTTCCTCACAAATGCAAGTTTGTATCTTGCAATTGCGATTTTGTATCTCGCAATTCTGACTTTTTTTCTCTGAACTGGGTGATATCAACTCACAATTGCGAAAAAAAATTGCATTTACTTGTACTTTTACATTTTTAGTTCTTAAATACATTTAAGATTGAAAAAATACTTTCTGTACTTAAATACAATAAATATCACATACTTTAAAACTTTTACTCAAGTACTCTTCTAAACAGTGACTTCAACTTCTACCAAAGTTGTTTTCTGGTAAGTTATCTGTACTTTTACTTAAGTATGGCTTTCAGGTACTTTATACACCACTGCTTACAGTCGACGGAATCTCTAAAAGAGACTTTAAATAAAAGTGTTACTAAATTCTGTGCAATTATGCTATGAGCAGGAGAGTTTTAAATTGGAAATTAGAATTTAAATTTTGAAAATCTTTATATGGATCTTTGCATTAATTAATTCAATTTAAAAGAGAATAGTTTTAAAAAGACAACCTCTTTGCAAAAATCTAACTTTAACACTTTTGGAAATATTGGAACACACCTAAACTGCTTGGTATTTTTGGAACAATAATTTCAACAGTTATATATACACTCTTAAAAATAAAGGTGCTTCACGATGCCATAGAACCACCTTTTTTGTCTAAATGATTCCATAAAGAACATTTAACATCTGAAGAACCTTTCTGTTTCATAAAATGTTCTTTGTGATTCTTCAGATTATAAAAAGAAAAGAAAGAGATGGTTCTTTAAAGAACCTTTGACTTAATGGATCTTTGTGAAACCAAATGGTTCTTCTATGGCATCAATGTGAAGAACCTTTTAAAGCAGCTTTAAGAGTGTAGAATTATGTATAGAATTACTAGATAGAATTGGAATTTGTCAGTTACTTATATAGAGAGAGAGATTTGACTTCAGTTGAGTGCATTTTAAAAATAAATAATGGTACAAGGCACATTTAAACAATATAAACGTTAAAAATCCTTTCTTTTTGCCTTTCGCAACTGGACATTAAAAATCTATTCCCTGCAGGCTAACACTTTTTAACGGTGATCAAGTGTGTCAGGGTGATTTCTCGGCTATGATTTGATTTTTTGCAGAAGATGTATAATGCAATCGGGAACATGAGGTCTAATTGTACACATATATCCAAAAAAGTTAGTATAGAGGTCAGAATTGACTTACCTTTGGCCATACAGGCCAGTACGGCAATGAGGAGAGCGATACAGAACATCCTTCTGTTGGTCTTTGTGACTTTTGCCTGGTAAAAACTGTGGTCTGCTTGTCTGAAACACTACAGGAAAACTGCCTTAGGTGTGATGACACCATTTACTAAAACCTCATGCATTTTAACTTCCTCTCTAGACTTTTGAACCTTATGCCCACTAAGAAAGCAACGTTGCTTTTGTCACAAATCGCTTCTTTTTGCACATCGGATATAAGATTTCATTGAAGCGTTATTTGCATTTGTTGAAGTTAGCATGAACATTTTAAAACTGTATACTGTTATGTAAACAAATAAATATCTAAATAATAAGTTTATTGTCATTATACAGAATTGTAAGTGTTTTCGAAGCATGGCAGAAGAAATAAGAATAAAAGAATAAGGTATATTTATATATATCAATTAATAAGTTGTGTATCAAAAAATGAAAGGCATTTATATATGCATGTTTACTTGATGATTTCCAGCGCTGCATCTAACGAATTCTCACGAAACAGGTTTAAGTGGTTACCCATTTAAGTTTCAAGTCAAATTCTTACATTACATTAAACTGACAAGTGCAATAAAAAAAGTTTAATCTAATGTAACTGAAAACTATTGAAAAATCACTTGTATCTCAAAGGTTCAACGGATGAATATCTATTATTGTATTTTATTCACCAGAAGAAATTAAGGATGAGCCATTAAATATTGGTGGAGTGATTCCAAAGCACACATTACATTAATGGACAGTAAACATTACTGATCAGAATGAAAACACAAAAGAATGGTTTAGAGAGCTTGTAAAATTTTGATAGAAAGTCCTAGATGTAATTTTTAAAGTGGCTTAATTAACAAAGTCAATGCAAGACATCCCGGGTGAATAGATAATAGATATTTTACTTCTCCAGTTATTAGATTACGTATAAAGAAAATAATGCGCAAATCTGTACATAAATCTTCTGTTTCTAGTTTTATACACCAGTGTTGGGGGGTAACCCATTACAAGTAACTCAAGTTACGTCGTAATAAAAACGCCAGTTATCTTTTCCCCCATGTTGAGAGAAATCGGGAGTAAAATGTTACTTTAGCTCTAGAATAAATGTGAACATGCATTAATTCATCTCACTCACTAAAATAACAGATACAGTATTCCTCAAAATGAATAAAAACAGTGAAATTCAACGCAAACCTGCAATAATTAAATATACTAAATAATACAAATATCCTTTATGTATTTAATCCCATTTTATTAACCGATGTCTTTGCTGCCGACCTTCGATGATCCAATTCATCCATACTAGCAAGCAAAAATTACTCAAGATAATCTAACTCTTGTTTTTTCCTTTTTGTATTGCTAAAGAGTTGACATTTTTTCTTCTGCGGTCTACTGTCCAGACGTCAATTTACTTTTCTCTAAGCCTGAGGCTTTTGGTGTGAACAGGCTTTTACGTTTGCAAAAAAATAGAACTTTTTACATTAAAAACAAACAAGCATGCCCTGCCCAGATTTAAAAAGTAACGCAAAAGTAATGTAACGCATTACTTTCCATAAAAAGTAACTAAATAACATAATTAGTTACTTTTTTAGAGAGTAACTCAATAATGTAATGCATTACTTTTAAAAGTAACTTTCCCCAACACTGTCATATACACATTATCATTATTTATTGTTGAGTCTTACTTATTTAAATGTCAGATATGTATGCATGTACACTGCTGCTCAAAAGTTTGGGATCAGTAAGATTTTTAATGCTTTTTGAAGGAGACTTTTCTGCTCATCAAGGCTGAACATATTTGATTAAAAATACTGAAAAAAACTGTAATATTGTGAAATGTTAATGCAATTTAAAATAGTGGTTTTCTATTTTAATATACTTTAAAATATAATTTATTCCTGTGATGGAAAGCTGAATTTTCAGCATCATTACTGCAGTAATGATAGTCACCTTTATTGATTTTTGATCCTTCAGAAATCATTCTAATATGCTGATTTATTATCAGTGTTATAAACAGTTGTGCTGCTTAATTTTTTTTTTTTTGGAACCTGTGATACTTTTTTCAGGATTCTTTGAAAAATAAAACAGCATTTATTTAAAACTGATTTAAAACTTGTGTAACAATAAACACCTCGTTCAAAGTTTGGGGTTAGTACTTTTTTCTTTCTTTCTCGCGTTGCAAGCAAGGATGTGGTAAATTAACAAAAAAGTGAAAGTAAAGACAAAAAGACAAAACAGATTTCTATTTTGAATAAATGATGTTCTTTTGAACTTTTTATTCATCAAAGAATCCTGAAAAAATATCACAAAAAATATTAAGCAGTATAATGAATATGTTATATAGTGCACATATTTTGCAAAATGCTGCTCTCTAGAGTTCATTTTTCTAGCTGACTAATGAATTTATGGTCACTGAATGTGTTTTTTTCTGAGGTAAATGCTGTTTTAAGCTGTTATACTTAAGTCTTTCTGCTGATTGACTGATTACATGAGTTTTCAGTCAGTTTTACTCTCTCTTTTGATATAATTCTGGATGTTTATTCATGTTTATTTCATGCTTTAACTACTATTTAAGTGAAGGAGATGAAAGCTTACTGCGATTTATTGGATGAGAGATGCTCTTCTGATCTATTCATTAAGGCTAGATTAATCGATTCTTGGGGTTTGAAAATCATGTTTTGTAAATTTGAGAATTAATCAAAATCGAGAAATCAGTATTTCTTTTTACCTAGCCATTTTAATAATAATAAGTGTAATTTATTGTAGGAAAAAGTACAGAGGGGAGAAAGTAAGCTGTGCACAAATGCAGGTAAAAAGGTTAAAAGCAACCGCAGACAAAGCAACATCAGATGATATGAGAACACAAAAAATAGCTAAGAGAGAATTTGCATTTATTAATTTAGCAGACACTTTTATCCAAGCAATTTGTCAAGAGCTAAAACATATGAATAAAACACAAACAATACATTTAAAATGTAAGATATTGTAGATTAGCCTACAAGCAAAAGCAGAAGTGAAATGAAGTAAATTAAGTAGGAGTTATGTCTTTGTTTATGGTTGTGTATTTGAATAAAAGAGATGGATCTTCAGATGGGTTCCACCAAAGAAGAACAGACAGGTGGAAAGTTTTGGACCTTTGTGCCTCAGGGCCAACTTTTGACCAATTTGGGGCCCTATAGGCAAGATTTTAGCTGGTGCCCCTTGCATTACAACCAATTCCACCATCAATCATTCACACAGCTTTATGACATAAAACTAATTATACAATACAAATAGGAGATTGCATGAAAAAAACTGCCATTAACTCAGCTATCTAGCTATTTAAATTAAAGGGATAGTTCACCCAAAAATTAAAATGTGATGTTTACATATTACACATATGTGCATCCCTGTTTATATATACATTATATACAGTCAATTACACAATAGGTGATATATTATGCTCCTTTTTTAAAGAACAGAATTAGAATAGAGGGTGCTAGAGTTAGAGGGTCAAATAAAGATTGAAGAGATGTGTTTTTAGCCAATACTTGAAGATGGCTAAGGACACAGCTGTTCAGATTGAGTTGGGCAGGTCATTCCACCAAGAGGGAACATTTAAAGTGAAAGTGATTTTGTGCCTTTTTGGGAAGCCACAATAACGCACCGTTCACTTACAGAGTGTAAGCTTCTAGAGGGCACATAAGTCTGAAGTAATGAATTTAGGTAAAGGGGTGCAGAGCCAGTGGTGGTTTTGTAGGCAAACATTAATGCCTTAAATTTTATGCGAGCAGCTATTGGTAGCCAGTGCAGATTGATGAAGAGAGGTGTGACATGCATTCTTTTCAGCTCATTAAAAATTAATCTTGCAGCCACATTCTGGATTAATTATAAAGGTTTGATACAACTGGCTGGAAGACCTGCCAAAAGAGCATAGTCCAGCCTAGACAGAACAAGAGATTGAACAATGAGTTGTGAAGCATATTCCGAAAGAAATAAGAAGGGATATATGCAATACAACTAACCATTGTATTCTCTCTCTCGCTGTCTCTCAAATGCCAAGTGCTGTGTTTTTCTGGCTGCAAAATCTTGGAAATCAAGCATCCTTGCTGTTCAGTAGATAGCAGAGCCAAAACATTTTGTCTTTCTTTAGGCATTGTTGATTGGAGGTAGTTCTTTACTAGATTAAGCTTACTGATGTCCTCTTTCTTCACTTTCTTCAGTAGTCACAAGCAAAGTGTAAAATATGCACACTTCACCAAAAATTACACTGGAGCTGCATCCTTTAGATTTGATCTCAAAAAGACCCTACATTCTGGGCGAGCTAAAAAGGTGATTTATTACGGATGTATCAGTGTTTTTGATTAGGGTTGGAACTAAAGGGCAGTGGGTTTGCTGCATCATGTTTGATGTACTACAGAAGTAACACGTTCTGCTCTGAGTGGAAAATGTCTGGAGTTGCATCACAGGGAAGTATGAAATATCTTGCGACTTCCCTTTCCTTCAGGATTGTGTCAGAAAACTTCCCATATATACATCAATTAATTCATTCCATTAGGTTTTATTTTTTCTTTTGATTTGTTTATTTGTTCATATAAAGTTCTCAACCAGTTTCAGTCTTGTGGTTAATTGCTATTGAAAGTTGATCTCTCATCACTAATAAAATTGCTGAATGACTTTAAAAAGTCTATCTT
Organism: Garra rufa; assembly: GCF_049309525.1. Classification (NCBI taxonomy): domain Eukaryota; kingdom Metazoa; phylum Chordata; class Actinopteri; order Cypriniformes; family Cyprinidae; genus Garra; species Garra rufa. Next base: position 11,208,589 of record NC_133379.1, read on the forward strand.
TGATCAGGAACTTGACCATTGTTTCATCTTTTTTGGAGATACTTTTGTTTTAAGTTTGGGATCTTAAGTTTCTAAAGTTTAAGGTTCCTTTATTTTAGGCCAGTTCTTGAATATTAAATTTGTTCATTATCCATGCAACAATACTTATTACTGTAATAGTTCAACATGACTTTGTAAAAGGTTAACTACTATATAAATACTATATAAATATACAAAATTAAAATTTGACAAGAATACAGATAAATACAACCAAATGTCAATATTCCAAACGACAGAGTATATAATTTCACTTTCCGATTAACTTTAACTCTTCAGCAAATACAATTGTAACTTTAAATTTTTACTATCAATACATTGGAGGAAATCCATATATAAATGAAAATCATAGAAACCTTTAAACAAGGTTTAGAATTGTTTCTTCTACTTTTATGAAGGAATCAGCCAATCAGTTATGTGGGCGTAATGTTCGCTACATCAGAATTTTTCAGAAAATGCATTTTCATGTAACATTATTTGCAGTCAAAAACCACTTCAAGCAAGTGTAAAAACTTTTTTTGCAATAATTTTTTTTTTTTTTTTTTTTTTTTTTTGAAATTAGGCATTTCCATCACTTGTTTCTGTCGTTTCTGCATGCTTTCTCTGTTAAAGGCAGGAACTCCTGCCTGCATTGAGGCCATGCTGTAGTTAGTTTCCACTTCCTGTATTTTGACGCTGGTGTACTTTGACAGTTTCAACTGAAACTGCATCAGCCAAAATGGAAGAGGTAGAATATTGTGTCCATTACTGAGTATTTTGCAAACAGGAAGAGGTGGAGCAACTCGTCCTCCTTGAGACAAGGTGAATGCATAATAATGCACAACAACACGATAGGCCTATCTTTGGCTGTATAGAAAAACAATAACACAGGTGCTTTATGGATGGAATAGCCAAGAGATCAAAACTATAATAATGATTTAAGAACACTTATTTTATGAGAGTATTTGGTAACACTTTATTTTACGGGCCAATTCTTACTATTAACTATAGTTGCTTATTTGCATGCCTATTACTAGCATATTAGCTGTTTATTAGTACTTATAAAGCACATATTAATGCCTTTCCTGCATGTTCATATTTTAGATTTCTTAATCTTTCTTAATCCTATCCCATACCTAAACTTAAATAATTTACGTAAGGGATAATCAACACCAAGGATTTTAAATGCACGATGTGGAGGCAAAGAACCGCCCGACAAAGAACCGCCCGAAGTGCATTTAAAATCCCTGTGCATTAAACGGTTTTACCTGCCAGCCAATCAGAATCCAGTATTCAGACAGACCATGGAATAATAACTATTAATAAGCATCAAATAAGGAATTAGTTCAGGGAAAATTCTTAGTTAATAGTGAATGTGTTTCCTATTCTAAAGTGTTACTGGTGTTTATGTGTTTTATGTGTGTTCTAGTTTGAAATATATAGCACAAACTATATTTAAATATTTTATTATATTTCTATTTTAGAAAATATACAAAAAGGACCAAAATATATTGATAGAAAATATATTTACACAAATAGCATATTTTAGCATTTTTGTATATTTTATACAAAATGACTTTGTCTGACGAGCACAAATTCAGTTAGTAACCAATACAGCTGAGGAACAACAGGTAAGTAAATTTATTTCATAACCCTGAAATACTAAAAAAAAAAAAATTAAATAAAATTAACACATCAAAGCAGTTCAAAATACATGAAAATCTGAAGAAATGTCTAGAGTTACTTGTAACCATGGTTCCCTGAAGGAAAAAGATGCTGTGTCGAGCGCTATGGGAACGTCTTCAGGGTGACCGTGCTCTGAATCATGTGTGAAATCAGTCCAATGGAGGAGCGAGATGTCACGGGCAGGTGACATAGCAATCAGAAAGCTTAAAAGCACATGCAGAGAGAACAGCGTTAGCTTCGAAAATGAAGCAAGCGCTGCAAGGATGCCGGAAGTATGGCAATGAGATGCAGCATCTCATTCCCTCGGGGAACCATGGTTACATACATAACCCAAGACTGCGTTGGACGATATGCGAACAAGTATGCCCACACCGCCAGACTTACAAATCCCTGCCTAGTGTGGAATAGCACAAATAAGGCGAGAGAACAGAAGAGCCTGGAGTGGCTCGCATACTGAGGCCATAGAATCTGACAAAGGTAAGTGGCATGGACCAAACGTAGCGTTGCAGGTGTCCTGCATAGAAACACCTTGGAGGCCGCCACACTTCTGGTTAAGTGAGCCTTGACTCCCAAGGGAAAGGGGAGGCCAGAGGACTCATAAGTGACAGAAATGGCATCAACTTAGAGTCTGTTTAGTAGCCTCTCTTAGGGGGGGGGAGCACAGCAAAAAAGCATTTGGTCCCCCCTTTTCCACAGGGCAGCTCTGTGGACATATGAAGTGCTCACACTGGACACATACAAATAAGCTTCTGCTGATCGGGCTCCTAAAAGGGAGGAGAGCAAAAGGCCTGGAGTACGATGGGCCGTGGTGTAGAGGAGAAAACTTTTGGGACATACCCCGCTCGGGGGTAGAGAAATGGCTTGGCCATGCTAGGCACAAAGTCAAGGTAGGAAGGGGCCACTGTAAGGGCCTAAGTCCCTAAATCTCTTAAGAGAAGAGATCGCTAAGAGGAATGTAGTCTTCAAAGTGAGATGGAGATCATAGATCTCTTCGATGGGCTCGAAAGGAGGTTTACAGAGAGCTTCAAGAGCCACAGCCAGGTCCCACAGGGGGACGTGAGAGTGCACCGGAGGCCTCAGTGCACCGCAGAGGAAACGTGTCACAAGGGGGTGTCAGACTGGCCACCGAGAGAGGCATGGTAGGCTGCAATGGCCGTCAGGTAAACCTTCAGGGTGGACTGGGGCAACCCTGCGGAAAGACAGGCCTGCAGGAACTCCAGCATTGTACCAACCGGGCAGTAAGCTGGGTTGAGCTGGTGAGCTGCACCAAGAAGTGAAAAGTTTCCACTTCAAGGTGTACAGTTTTCTTGTGGAGGGAGCTTTGGATTGGAGGATGGTCACAACAACCTCAGTTGAGAGACCAGAGGCTATGAGTTGTACCCCTTCAGGGGCCACACCCACAGCTTATACAGTTTCAGGCAGGGATGAAAGATAGTGACCCCCGCCAGAGAGAGGAGATCCCTCCTGATGGGAATTTCCCATGGAGAGCTGGCGAGAAGGGAATTCAGGATCCGAGAACCATACTCAGCCCGGCCAGAACGGGACTACTCGCAGCAGCGAAACACCGTTCTGGTGCACTGTTTACAGAACTTTCGGGAGCAGAGCAAAAGTGAAGAAAAAAAAAAGAGTGAAAAGCCGTACAGATGAAGCCTCGGCCACACCTGTACCATGGCATCCAGCCCTAAGGGGAGCTGAGAGTCAGAGAGAACCAGAGGGGGACATTGCAATAATAATAATAATAATAATAATAATTAATCACATTTATATAGCGCTTTTCTAGAAACTCAAAGCGCTTACAGTGTCAGGGGTATCTCCTCATCCACCAATGTCTCCTGAGTCACAAATAGGTCACAAATTGCTGTCCATAGGTCCATATCTAAGGCATGAAGGCATTACCGCGTGACTTTGATCATGTAAAACAGGTTTCCCCTTTGTCTTGAGTCACCACTGTAGGGGTCTCATTAGTCTCGTGTAGCCAGACCTTCAGACTGACGGCAGCTTTCATTGGCCAAGGCCCGCCCATAAGGCCGTTTGACTGACATGTCAAACAACCAATCACAGTTTGTTTCGTTCAGCGTCACGTTTCGGTCCGTGGAAATGCCCCCTCAACAACAGACTGGCATGCAACAAGTCAGTCATTGAAATAACCAGTTTTGAAAGTTAAATAAGAAGAGGGAGAACAAGCAGTAAGTCAGTAATTTGTTCGCGAACGTGGCAAATGTGTACAATCAGATGATGACTTCAACATTCCTGAAGTGTTTCCAGTTAAGTGTACCATATGCATTAGCTGTTTAGTCAACGTTCCGTAGGCGTGATATCTGAGGCTGTGACTAGGGTCTCATGTACAGCAGGCCAAAAGGTATCATGTTGGACGCAGCTGGCATCAGACCCAGCAGTTTTTGAAACTGCTTCACAGTGCTGCTTCACTTCCGATCCCAGAGAGCGGAAAGTGGATCTGGTGGGTGAGGATTCAATTGCAAACCGCACGAGTGCAGCCCTTAAGGTTCCTGAAGGGGAACCCAACAGTGTTTCTATACTTTTACTGGCAAGATTCTCATCGCATCAACATTGTGGCTGTAACTTAACACTGCACCCTTAATTATATCATAAAGCATATATTTACCTCACTGCTGATCAAACAACACAAGATCACAAAACAAATTTGGCCATTAAGGTGAAGTGATATGAAGATATATTTTTTGCCCAGGCTAACAGCAGCGTTTTAGGTACATGGTATAAAGGTATTCCTTTAGTTGCAACTGTGAAGCAACTCAACAAGCATTGAGCATCAGCAAATTTAAACATCAACAAAAACCGACATAAAGCGCTGTTGCATTACAGACATCCTGAGTTCGAATCCTGGCTTGAGGAAAGTTCTGATGTCCAAACATTAGCATATGTACATCCACAGATCATTTACATCATACTTCATAAACTATAACATTTATGTGAAAAGCAAACAGATATGTTTTCAGCCCAATAAGCTTTCAAAATAAAAAAAAAACAGCCACAGCTATCAGACAGATATTGCATCTTTTTGTTACTGAAGCACTTTTGTTCCTGTGCATAGCAGCCTTTGTCTGCTTGTCCTCTGAAGCTAAGCAGGGATGAGCAGCTCACCATGTGGTCTTTTTGGGTCCTACAGCCACAGTTTCACAATTTCCCAAATGGCTTTTGTCAATCATCATGGCCTTAGAGGTTGATACCACGCGCAGTTGGATTCTGCACACTGGTGCTGGTTGGGGAGATTCACCACTTTTAATGCAGATGATGTAATGAATTATTATTCAATATTATTATAGCTTGATGTTTGTAAATGTAACTATGGCCCCTCCATTTTTTTCTGTAGTAGTATAAAGAAATTAATTTAAGCCAGAGGAATTCCTTGGAACAGGTTTCTGAAACTGAGAACAACACAGAGTTTGACAATTGGAGAGGAACAACGAATACTGATGTGGAAGTGGATGTTCTGCCCAAAATATGTTTAATAAAGTTCTTGCTTGTTTTACACTTTAAAAATGTTTATTGCTATCATTATGTTTTCATTAGTATGTACTTCACATTACGTTTTATTGATTTTTGAGTTATATACAATTTCTGCTCATTTTTGTAACATTTTTATTCAATAAGTAATTTTCAATAATAAGTTATTTTGTTATAAAATGCAAATAGTTAAACATCCTTACATCAGTACACATTTTCCTGAGACGCAATATCTGAAATCTTGTTGAGAAATTCGACAAAAAGTGAGTTTATGCTTAAAACTAAAAACACATTTTTATCAGTGGGTTTTGTTTGTTTGTTTGTTTGTTTTTTGGAGGCCCATTGACATATATTTACATCTAGTTGTTGGGAACAGATGTATTCAAGCCTTTTACTTTTTTGCTTTTGTAAAATAAATAGTGATAGAGATCTATTGGAAGTGCTATTTTCAAACTTTGGAGCAAGCATTTCTAATACAAGACATTTGAGGACCATAATGATATATTGTGTTTCATTCCATTTATTCCTTACATTTTCTTCACTTAGTCTTAAAAATGCCTTAAAAAGTCAATACATTGACCTTCATCAAACTTGCAGAGAAAAGGGTTAAACTTTGAGAAATAATACTGTATATCAATCTATTTGTTCCTAATATCTAAATGCATAATGCCTAGAGATAAAGTTTGTATAAAAATGAGGAACTAAAATAGCCCTTTATGTTGGCATGCATCATGTTTAGGTTGTGATAACTAGGAATAACTTTACTATATCTAAAAGATATATATTACACTAGAAGTTGCACAATCAATGTTGGCAGTCAGTTTTGAATGAAAAAAGAAAGAGTGAAACAATACATAAACATATAGTGATCAGGGGATATTCTGAGCAACACTTGCAATCTCTTAGGTATCAATCAAAAACCAAAATGTCCTGTGGATAGGAGAACTAATCTCATGCTGAGGACCTTGCGGATTTGAGCTCATCCCTTTGAGCTCATCATTGTTAAAATGAATAAGGCCTGGTTTATTTTTGTTTAGTTCACAAAACTAGATGTCCACTAGATGTCATGCTGTACTCAGAGTCCATCCACAAGTTCCAAAGTTAATTACTGATACTGATATGTGCTGATATCATAAAACGTATAAAACTTACATGTTTTTCAGTGTGAATTTCAAAAAATGATACACTTAAATAAATGTTTTAAAGCAAAAAATTTAAAGATAGGCCACTGGTTTATTAAGTGATTGCTGTTTTCTGACAAATGCAAGTTATTTATTTATTTTCATTTAGTACTGCCCCTCAGAAGATTAATTACTTCTTGAATGGTGTATCCTGTAATCTCTAGTGAAATACGTTTTTAAAAGTAATTTCCCCAACCCTGCTGTTTTATGGTTTCAATGTAATTCCAGACAAGTTTTAATGAAATTTTTTATTGGATTTTATTGGAGTTTTTGAACATTGAGAGATGACACTCTTTAGCATTACATTAAAATGAAATTTTAAAATATGAATTTTTAAATATTGGGACTGGGTATCATGGATTGGACATGAGTTTCTGTGAGAGCCATGCTGCTGTGAACTGCTGGACAATCACCATCTTGTCTGCGCATGCATTTGTCCAGAGTAAAGTTTTTCCAGATGTACAAATGCTTCCAGACGAATGCGATACTCTGGGGTTTATGGCTTGTTAGTCGTGCACAAGCGAGGGGCCGTAAGGTCACGGACTGTTGAACAGACAAAATGACTGATAAAGAACTCAGAGGTCTGTTTCTTTGTGCCCTTCAGTCAGCCAAACACAGAGATCTCAAAGTGCAAGATTTTGAGAGACATTCTAGATACATTATTTGGGTCCTAAATCACCTACGTATTACATAATAGAGTATCTTCACCTATTTTAATCAATTTCATTCTTCTAAAAATGTATAAACATACATCACAGGGGAATTCTGTAAGTGCTGTCATTATATTCCGAGTCTGCATTTCCAACATCTTAAAGAAACAGTTCACTCAAAAATGAAAATTATGTCATCATTTACTCACCCTGATGTTGTTTCAGCTTTGTATAAACTTCTTTCTTCTGTTGAATACAAAAGAAAATATTTTGAATAATGTTGGTAACCACTGAAAATAAAAACATACTATGGAAGTCAATGGTTACCGTCAATGGTTTTGTTACCAACATTTCAAACTATCGTCTTTTCTGTCGATGGTAGTCATTGACTTTCATGGGGAAAATACTATGTAAGTCAATGGCTACCGTAAACTTGTTTGGTTACCAACATTCTTCAAAATATCTTCTTTTCTGATAACGGTAGCTATTGACTTCCGTATGGAAAAAAAAAAATTCTATGGAAGTGAATGGCTACCATCATCTGTTTGGTTACCAACATTCTTCAAAACCTTTATTTTTTTCTGTTGGTGGTAGCCATTGACTTCCATAATATGGAGAAAAAAAATTCTTTTAAGGTCAGTAGCTACCGTCAACTCTTTCAAAATATTTAAAAATATCTTATTTTCTGTTGATGGTAGCAATTGACTTCCATAGTATGGAAAAATACTATGGAAGTCAATGGCTACTGTCAACTGTTTGGTTACCAACATTCTAAAAAATATCTCCTTTTTTTGACGGTAGCCATTGACTTTTATAATACAGAAAAAGTAATATGGAAGTCAATGGCTACCATCAACTGTTTGGTAACCAACATTCTTCAAAATATCTTTTTTTTCTGTTGATGGTAGCCATTGACTTACATAGTGTGGAAAAAAAATACTATGTAAGTTAATGGCTACTGTCAATGGTTTGGTTACCAACATTCTTCAAAATACATTCTTTTCTGTTGGCGGTAGCCATTGTCTTCTATAATAAGGGGGGGGGGGGGGGGGGGGACTATGAAGGCCAATGGCTATCGTCAACTCTTTGGTTTCCAACATTCTTCAAAATGTTTTCTTTTCTGTTGACGGTAGCCATTTACTTCCACAGTATGGAAAAAAATACTATGGAAGTGAATGGCTACCATCAACTGTTTGGTTACCAACGTTCTGCAAAATATCTGATTATCTGTTGACGGTAGCCACTGACTTACATAAAATGGAAGAAAAATACTATTGGAAGTCAATGGCTACAATCAACTGTTTGTTACCAACATTGTTTAAAATAATTTATTTTCTGTTGATGGTAGCCATTGACTTCCGTAGTGTTTTTTTATATTTTATATGTTTTTCAAATTACAGACCTTTATGTCACTAAGGCTAATTGCAGAACTATCAATGGATGCATTTTAAACACACTCAAATCATATTTTTATCATTTTTAAAAAAGGTGAATTCGCCAACTCAAGTAATGTCTGTTTACATCAAAATATTCAGTTTAATGCTATTGTTCATCACTATGTTTTGACACAATTATGCATTTTTTGAGCTGTCAACATAATATCGAGGTTCAGAGGGAAAGCCGAGTCATAACTCGTGACTCGTGCCCTGCACAATGTGAAAAAAGACTTCCTGCATGTGTTCAAGTCATCAGGAGTCAGTGTGCAGACGCTGAAGTTCTTCAAAGGCCAGCTAGAGTGAAACGAAGAGCCCTGATCCTCTGTGCATTTATTCTAATACAAAATTTATAATTTAAGCCCAAACTCCATGTGCTGTATACATCTGTACAGATCGATCCAGTCATATTACGCTATAAACAATAAATATTATTATTCCTGTCTGATGTAGAGCAGAACATCTAATCCTCTTTGCATGGAACAGCACAAACATTTATCTCATTTTTGGTAAGCAGTGAACTGACTGTGCCTGAGAAGTCCAAATTTAAAGTGTGAAAGTTCAGATGTAATAAGTACAAAGGCAACTCGAGTGATTATAATTAATTCTCAATGGCGTGTCTGAAATTACATAAAAGTTGAACTCAGGACATGTGAATGACTGAAGTGTAAGGAAAAAGTGACTGGAGATTTAGTTAATCATCTGGAAGACATTATAAAGGGTTTATGTTTTTTTTATTTAATTTTTATAATTGTACATTATTATATTCATGATTTGGAAACAATACCCAGAAGTAAAAACCTAAAAGCAAGAACTTGAAGCTGCTAAAAACATGTTTTGTTGGTTGAATGGTTACCAACATACTTAATACTTAATAATATCTTCCTTTTTGTTGACGGTAGCCATTGACTTTTGTAGTATGGAATAAAAAACTACTATAGAAGTGAACGGCTACCGTCACCTGTTTGGTTACGAATATTCTTCAAAATATCTTCTTTTCTGTTGACGGTAGCCATTGACTTCTATAGTGTGGAAAAAAATACTCTGAAAGTCAATAGCTACCGTCAATGGTTTGGTTACCAACATTCTTCAAAATATCTTCTTTTCTGTTGATAGTAGCAATTGACTTTTATATGACAGAAAAAAATACTATGGAAGTGCATGGCTACCATCATCTGTTTGATTAACAACATTCTTCAAAATATCTTCTTTTCTGTTGATGGTAATTGACTTTTATAGTACGGAAAAAATAATATGGAAGTAAATGGCTACCATCATCTGTTTGATTACCAACATTCTTCAAAATATCTTCTTTTCTGTTGATGGTAGCAACTGACTTTATAGTACGGACAAAATACTATGAAGGTCAATGGCTACCGTCAACTCTTTGGTTACCAACATTCTTCAAAATATCTTCTTTTCTGTTAATGGTAGCCATTGACTTCCATAGTATCGGAAAAAAATAGTATGAAGGTCAATGGCTACCGTCAACTCTTTGGTTACCAACATTCTTCAAAATATCTTCTTTTCTGTTAATGGTAGCCATTGACTTCCATAGTATCGGAAAAAAATAGTATGAAGGTCAATGGCTACCGTCAACTCTTTGGTTACCAACATTCTTCAAAATATCTTCTTTTCTGTTGATGGTAGCCATTGACTTCTATGGGGAAAAAAATACTATAAAAGTCTATGGCTACCATCACCTCACCTGTTTAGTTACCAACATGGTCACCTTCTTTTCTGTTGATTGTAGCTATTGACTTCCATAGTATGGGGAAAAAAATACTATAAGGTTCAATGGCTACCATCGACTCTTTGGTTACCAATATTCTTCAAAATATCTTTTTATCTGTTAGCGGTAGCCATTGACTTCCATAGTATGGGGGAAAAAAATACTATAAAGATCAATGGCTACCGTCAACTCTTTGTTTACCAACATTCTTCAAAATATCTTCTTTTCTGTTGATGGTAGCCATTGACTTTTATAGCACGAAAAAAAATACTATGGAAGTCAATGGCTACTATCATAATTACAAAACAAAATGTTTTGTATTTATGTGTATGTATATTTTCATATAGATATACTGCTGACATGTTTGGCTATATGTGCTCTTTTGTTTCATTCCCAATAATAAAAATAATAATACTAATAAACTTCTTAAGGTTCAACAGCACCCTTATATCCTGGGGATTTCAAAAGTATTCAACAAAAGAACATTTAATACGAAGAAACCTTTTCAATTTTGAGTTTAGTATTAGTTTCACATTGCCAGGCTTTAGCATTAAGTCAGGTCTGGTGTGCAACTTACCTTGGCCAAAAAAATAAATAAAACACCCACTTGGCCAGGAAAAATCTCTGCAACCCAACCAATGACAATTTGTTTAGGTGTGGGTTTAGTTTAGACTTCCCTGTGCTTTGTATGCAGGACTGAGGGCATTCATGTGGTACTATGTTAGTAAAACCTTATCTTAAAATGAGACGTGATGTTTGCATTTCACTTAACTCCTAAAGTTGCACTGGATATTGCTCAAGATGCCTCAAGCTTATCCTGGCCAAACAAACCAAAGAATAGGCCAAAGAACACAACATCAATGCCAGAAAACAAACAAAACCCCTGACTTGGCCCACACAATGGCCTTAGTAAGGAAGATGGATCACTTTATAGTCTGCGTACAGCAGTATACAACTCTGAGTGTTCTTTTCTTGTACATTTTATGACTTTCATCTGTTGACTTATTGAGATGTTGCAATAGCACTACAAAACAAAACTCAAGAGGGTGATTGGGATGGAGTTTATGTCTCCTGCTTATTATATGGCTACTTAGGAAATGAGTAAACATTAAACAGATATGAAATTTTCATTTTAAATTACTATTATTAGTGTGATATTGTATAATTATATATTAGTTATACAGCTTAGTCATCGTAGGGCCCTGTGATTCACTCTATTTTAGCTTCAGCCTTTTGGCTTTCAACAATTATGTAATTAAGATTATTTGCTGAATTAATTTGAATTAAGAGTCTTAAAGTGACAGCAGCCTAATATACTTGTTGCAAAAGAAAAAGGAAAAAAATCCTGCTTTTGACTGAATAACTTTAGTGGCTTTAATAAGCCACACAATTTTCTTTTTTTTTTTTTTTTTCATTTATTTGATCAAAAATACAGAAAAAAATATAATGAAATATTATTGCAATTCAAATTAACAGTTTTTTATTTTAATATACTTTAAAATATAATTTATTTCTGTGATGTAAAGCTGAATTTTCATCAGCCATTACTCCAGTCTTCAGCATCACACGGTCCTTTGGAAATCATTCTAATATACTAATTTATTACTTTTATTATCAATGTTGGAAACAGTTGTGCTGCTTAATATTTATTGGATCCTGTGATACTTTTTTCAGCATTCTTTGATGCATAAAAGTTAAAAAGAACAACATTTATTCAAAATATAAATATTTTCTATTAATATAAGTCTTTGTTATCAATTTAACACGTCCTTGCAGAATAAAAGTATTAATTTCCTTCAAAGAAAGAAAGAAAAAAATACTGACCCCAGACTTTAAAAAGGTATATTGTATATTATATATTTGTATATTGTTAGAAAAGATTTCTATTTTAAACAAATGCTGTTCCGTTTAACGTTTTATTCATTGAAGAATCCTGAAAAAAGTATCACAGGTTCCAAAACAAAAATTAAGCAGCACAACCTCCAACATTGATAACAAATCAGCATAATAAAATAATTTCGGAAGGATCATGTGACATTGAGGACTGGAGTAATGATGCTGAAAAATCAGCTTTGCATCATGGGAATAAATTCTATTTTAAAGTATAATGAAATAGAAAACCACTATTTTAAAATGCAATAATATTTCACAATATTACAGTTTTCTCTGTATTTTTAATCAAATAAATGCAGCCTTGATGAGCAGAAAAGTCTTATTTAAAAACGTTAAAAATTTTACTGATCCTAAAATTTTGAGCAGCAGTATATATTTAATTCATACAGTGTAAACCATGCAGTTTTTCTTTTGTTAAATATAACTATAAAAATAAGATAATTATAATATTGAAAATAGTATTATTGCGATTTATTATTTTGTATGTTTAAATAAAATAATAAATAAAGTGTAATAATACTGTTATATTTTGAAATATGTAATATTAAATAAAATAATATTAAATGAAAATACAATTACTTTATAGTTGTAACAAAGGGAGACTGAAGTGTGGATCCATTTTTTTTTTTTTTTTTTTTTTTTTACCTAAAATCATGTTAAGATGTTAAGGTGTCCACATCAAAAGTAATTTGACTTTACAAAAGTGATTGTATGTCCATAGAAAGCACATTAAATGTAGGTAAGTGTCTACTTTTAAGATTTTCGCAGAATATAATGTCAAAATTTGGTTGATATAATGTTATATTGTCATATAGTATAACACAATATTTATGTAAAAATTCAAACAACATGCTTATTCTGACTTGTACATATTAAAATATACAAAAGAATAAGGTAGCATATTTATTTTTTATTGTGTTTTAAATTAGTACAAAAATCTTACGAACAAATTAGCAAAACCTAGGATAGTGGCAAATTTAAAAAATGTAGAATTACAACTAATTAGTATTTGGGGTGAAAGTAATTCGCCTTTTAATATGTCATAAATTGATTTTTGGTGTAAATATGCCTGACAAGATTGTTACACTGAATGTCATTTTAGTGGGTGTCTTCTATAAATTAGGGAAAATGTATATTGTATGTATAATGTAATTAGGGGATAAAACAACATTAATTTAAAGCAGTATTGCACTTTAATTTGCAGCACAGTATATTCCCTTTCCGGCAACCTGCCAAAATATGTTTTGTATAACTGCAACAGTTTTTTTTTAAATTATTATTTATTTGGTTGTGTGTGTGGGAAAAAAAATTTTGTTGCAACACAGAGAATCAAAACATGATGTAGAAATTCACTGAATGTATTAACAAGCTTGGCCTTGTGTTGACTCGACTTTGCCCTCGGCTAAAACACTTATAAGCTCTCTATTGTGAAGTTGAATGTCTGCGTAAAGTGACATGTATTTAACAAGTTAGGGAGTGGAATAATAATAGGCATGACATCATTTTCGTGGTAATGATTAATCCTGTGTTTTTAATGCATATGATTTCAAGCAAAAAGCTACCAAAATTTCTTTGTATGTTGATGTTCTGAAGTGTATCTAATGTTGATCTGTTGATGCACAGTCATAAATGGGTGATAACAGATACTGTTATCTCAAAGGTGAAGGTGCAGAATTATACTCTTACTGGTAGCCGAAAACAAAATCAAACTGGTCAAAACATGAATTCTGCAGAAATCTGCAGAGGCTTCTTAAGCACCCCAAGCAGATTCAGACCTTGTTCTGTCAGGTGACCTGACAAAGGAGCCATGGTTTGTAAGCATTTATGACTGTTCTGGTTAATCTTAAACCTTTGATCCAATAGCCTCTGTTCCCATGCCAGGATCTTCTCTTTTCCATATGTTTTGTATGCATTGACTATGATTCATGGGAACTTTACATCTCATCATCTTGCAGACCATGAGCTCCCATGTGTGAACCCTACTTGGATGTCAAACCATGTAAACCATGCTGGCGCTATAGGAGCCTAAGAACCCTAGAACCATAATTTTTTTTTTCCATAAGCTAATGAAATAAAATAAAGCTGCAGTGGGTGGTTCTAGTGTTCAGTTCAGTCTATTTCAAAGATTATTAGATTTAAGTTATTATATTTTAATGTACTAAATTGCAACTTCATCATCATTACAAATCATTATAATTATATTGATAAAACTACATTAAAGTGTATTTGTCAGTGCATTTTGGCATTACACAGAGGTAATTATGAAGTATATTATGAAATAATTATGAATGTAATTCAAGTTCTGCCTACACTCTTAAAAATAAAGGTGCTTCACGATGCCATAGAAGAACCTTTTTTGTTTAGATGGTTCCATGAAGAACCTTTAACATCTGGAGAACCTTTCTGTTTCACAAAAGGTTCTTTGTTGAAAAAAGAAGGTTCCTCAGATTATGTTATTTAAAGAACCTTTGACTGAATGGTTGTTTGTGGAACCAAAAATGGTTCTTCTGTGGAACTGCTCTGAAGAACCTTTTAAAGCACCTTTAATTTTAAGAGTGTACATTCTTAGAAATAAAGGTTCTTTAAGGGCATCTATGGTTTCATAAAAAACCTTTAACATAAATGGAATCTTTCTGTTCTACAAAAACTCTGTAATGGAAAAATGCTCTGAGGTTTAACTAATTGCATTTAGTATAAATGTAAACTATAATACATTTTCATTTAATTGTAAAAAACATGAAGTTAAGTGTCTGTTCACACCCAAGTATGATCACACTTTAGTTTCACTATTAACTATGACTTTTACCTTAATAAACTCCTAATTTGCTGCTTATTATTAATAATAAAGTAGTTGTTATTTTAGGTATGGGGTAGGATTAAGAGATCTAAAATATGACCATGTAGAATAAGGCATTAATAAACAGCCAATACACTAAATTAAGCAACTATTTCGTAGTAAGAATTGATTCCTTAAGTAAAGTCTTATCATATTTTTTAAGTTTATTAAGTATTTATTTTAATGGTATACTAAAAAGCAATTCTGTTTCACAGGGGTTCCAATGCCAGAATGCACTTTCTTCCATTCTGAAGTCAAGGGAAGTTTCACATACGGCGAGCATGAGGTAGGAAGCATAGAAGCAACCAATGAAATGCCCAAGGCTGTTTGTCGGAGAGTATTATTCACTTGCGCTGCATATGTGACTCACATCAACTCCTCTATTAAGTATTAAACAGGACCATCTGTCAAACACGAGTTTATGCTATCCAAGAAAAAGTCTTTTTCTTGTATGCAAAGCCTTTGGATAGCCCCTATGCATTTGATCTTCTCTTTACGTGTTATAAAGCACATATAGGCCTACTGTGCTCAGAAGTTGGAAAGGATTGTACATTGCATCATCAGAAAATACATCTGCTACTAATATTCCATATAGCATTATGCTAAACAGTCAAATTTTCTCCAATATGTTCAGGAATTGGTTAGGAAATCTATTTTACCATTACAAATCTCTCATACTTTAAAGCAAATTATTAATTTTGACTTTCTGCCAGTTGGATAGTTGTTTGGAAAAACAATGTGCTGAAGAGCTGAGTTCAAGGAAAATGGATACGAACAGCGTCAGCTTCATGTTTTGACTGATGTTTGCGATGTTGAATCTATTGAAAGAAGGTGAGGATTATGCATTTAGAGTCTGGCTGCTTTATTGCAGCATGACCAAACTAATATGTGACCCTGGACCACAAAACCAGTCTTAAGTAGCACGGGAATATTTGTAGCAATAGCCAACAATACATTGCATGGGTCAAAATTACTGATTTTTTTATGCCAATAATCATTAGGATATTAAGTAAAGATCATGTTCCGTTAAGATATTTTGTAAATTTCCTACCATAAATATCAAAACTTAATATATCAGAACTTTAATATGCATTGCTAAGAACTTCATTTGGACAACTTTATTGGCGATTTGCTCAATATTTAGATTTTTTTGCACCCTCAGATTTTTAAACAGTTGTATCTGTCAAAATATTGTCCTATCCTAACAAACCAATGTCAAAAAATTGACCCTTATGACTAGTTTTGTAGTCCAGGGACACATATAGGGCCTATACATTTTTTTCTGTCAAGTCCCTCATTGACACATTTTTTTCTCCTATAGACCTTATGCATCAGAGAAACAATGCAAAGCCATTTTAAACATTTTTTTTTTAACTTCAGTTTTTTTTGCGGTAGCTCTAGAGTCACTGTTGTAGCCTAATTAGCTGGTTAAGTGGATTTACTTATTATAGAGTACGAAAGTTAAAATAAGCTCCAATGGGAGATATTTCGTTTTTAAAAAATCCCTTTTCAAGAACTACAACGAACGGCTCATTTGGACTACAGCGTTTGTTTGTTCATTCATGCAAATAATTAAATATATTAGCAAAATAATGATAATATCATGTATCGCGATCTCACAGGCTGACGATAGGACCAACACTATTGTAGCGTATTATTTACTCACCCTCTATGCATCCTAGGTGTATATGAAATGCCGTCTAAGCTGTTCGCCTATTGCAACGCAGAACGACTGCTAACCAATCACAACACATTTTATTTTTCAGAAGGCGGACCTTCATCAAACCTGGAACTAATCGAGCCATTTGTGCCAGCCTGGGGAGAAAGCTATTGTAACAATGTAAATTATGTGAAAAAAAAATGCATTTTTCAAACCACCAAGCATGAGAGCGCCCCCAAAACAAAAAAAGAGCATAATAGGATCCCTTTAATGTGCATAAGACCAAATAAAATTATTCAGAAATGTAATCAAGTAAAAGTATGAGTAGTCAGTTCAAACTGTACTTGAATAAAGTACAAATCCCCCATAATAATACTTAAGTAGAGTAATAGAGTAAAATTACTCAAGTATTTTACACCTCTGCCCTAGTACAACCTTACCTTCATGCTGTGGAAATTCAAACGAAGACAGAAGAGGGGCAGACATTAGACCTATACACTTCTGAAAACAAAAGGAGTGTCTATTTACATTACCTCCACCCACCAACGTGTGATTTGAATAGTCAACACTACAAAAGATGACTATTAATTGTCAGCTCCAGTGGTGCAAAGGATAATTCCTGTCTTTTACTCTTTTCGACAAGACCAATCCGAACTTTTTTTCTGCCTTTTCAAATCTCATATCATATCGGAAAGGCATTTATTTTCAATAAAAATGAAGGACATAATTGAAAAGTTGAAAATAAAGTATCGGTTAGAGTTAGGGTAGGGGAAGGGAGGGCTTATTGTCCGAATAAGGCAGTATCATTTGATAAATTGAATTAAAATGATAATTTACACTCAGTACGTAATTACTGCATACTGTTTTAATGTACTACAATACTGAGGTGCAGATAATTGCGTCTATTTGCAATAAGTATTATAAATATCAGAAAATCCTGCTATTTCAACATAGTGTAAATATAATCTATAGATATTTGCACTTAGTGTAAATAGAACCCATTGTTATTGCACTTACAGTTTTTCTTGATTGCTTTGACCTGGTTAAAGAAACTAGGATCCACTCAGTTTTCATCATCACTACCTCAGAAGAGCAGAAGACATGTCTTGCAAATGTGTTAACCCTTTCTCATTGGATTGACACATTTTCCCCACCCTTTTGCAAAACAGTTAACACGGAAGTCATTCAGGCAGTCCAAACTCCATTGTTTTAGCAATGGTAACCAAACAGAAACCATCTATTCCTAACTATTAGAAACTACCTAGATCAGTATGAAATCACTGAAGCACCTGTTTGACACTCCTTCACACAAATATTCAATTAGCAATCAGTCTGCAGGCCTTATTAAAAAAATGACAAGTCTGTGTTGTTTTTTTGCCAGCATGGATGGAGGAGGTCTAAGGCAGACGAGAGTGAGAGTAAGAGGTAGAGGGGTCCGAGGAAGAGGATATTTACAGTATTTCAGTTTTCAGACACGGTTTGAAAAAATTAATGTCTTGGAATCAAGAAAAATGCATCAAAGCATTTCTTATTCTGGGTCCAATTCTTTGCAAAAAAACAAAGGCAATTTTGACAGCCTATTTAGAAATACAACAAATGGCACTGGCAATAGGCTACAATGACAAGCAATGGTGCACTAATTCTATATTTTGTTGTCCATTCTGTAATGATTGACTGAAAGAGCTCATATACTTGTTTGCAAGTTGTGAGGGTAAAATTAGCTTTTGTTGCATATTTTAAATGTTTTGGCGCGGTTAGAGCCTTTTGCAAACAAAATTTGTCATTTTCACTTAGTTTAAATAGCCTCTATCGCTATTTACACTTAGTGCAAATAGCCGCTGCCAATAAAGAATCCAATTTTTTATATTACGATCATTTTAAATAAACGATTTTTTTTTTCACTATAAAGAACCTTTTGTGCAATGGAAATGTTCTTAATGGAACCAGATTTCAAAAAGAACCTTTAATAAGGCCATGTGGGTTTTAAATCTGTCTTTCTCGCTCTAAAAAATTGTCATTGTGTATGATGTTGCATATGATTAGGCTACTGAATGAGCTGTGTGTGTGTGTGTGCTGTTGTACTGGGTGGCTTGCAAAGTTGTGTATGGTTGTCATAGCGGCGCTGTTCCTCCCACTCAAGCTCTGAGAGTTGCTCCTCCTCGCTCGTCAGCACTAGTTTTATTTAAAGAGTGAATGAGGAGAGCGCAGTTTTTCTGCTGTGGATACTCTTTGAATCAAATATGTCTCACACTGTGACTCTCACCGGTCCCTCGCCGTGGGGTTTTCGTCTGGTGGGTGGACGGGACTTCAGCACGCCGCTCACCATTTCAAGAGTACGTCTTTTCTTATTCTTCTCTTTAGTGATGAACTCTTTCACAGTGCCGGGTTGACAATGAAACGGAGGCGAGGGCCTCTTTACAACCGGCGTGCTATTTCACTGTAACGATGTGGCATGAAATTGCGTGGTTTAAGTCTGTAGATGAACTACTTCACAACTCTTCTCTTTTGTTTTGCGCTGTTTTTCGTGTCGGATCGGTTACAGTTAGTATAGAAAGTGACCGTGTCTTTACTTCTCAGGCTAATGATGTCTTTCCATTTGAAACGAAAAAATGTAATTTCACTTTATTTTTAACGCCATTGTGTCAATCAATCATGCTTTACTCTTTAAAATAACGGTTCTTTATTGGTATTGATGGTTCCATGAAGAACTTCGAACATGATGGAACCTTTCAAATGTAGAAAAGGTTCTTTAGATTTTTAAAATGTTCTTCAAAATGGTTCTTTTAAGACTGAAAGGTTCTTTGGGAAACCAAAAATGGTTCTTCTATGGCATCACTGCAAAAACAGCCTTTGAACCTTTATTTTTATAAGTGTTATAGTTAGATTTGTTATTTTATGCTTATTAAACACAATGGAGTTCTTTGGTTCCATTGAAATGTCAACAACATCTCTTAGGAGAAATAACAGGAGAAACATGAGACAGTTGTTGACTTACAGTTTGAGCATATAGCTGTACAATTAATAACCCTGGTCTGATAATTTGGTGTTGGGAGAATCTAAAGAAGAGGTGTGTGAGACCTCTGGCAATTTGGGCTCGGTTGAGAGAATGAGGAGTTGAGAGATTGAAGAGAAAACTGTGAAAAGCAGAAGACTATAGGAGAGATGGTTCACCCAGAAATGAAAATGATGACAGCATCATTTCCTCACCCTGAAGCTGTTCCAAACCTGAGTTTCTTTCTTCTTCAAAATATCTTCTTTCATGTTCAACAGAAGAAAAATCCTATACAGGTTTAGAATTGCATGAGGGTGAGTAAATGATGACAGAATTATGATTACAAACTGCTTCAAGGAGAGGTCTATGAGAAGCATATTTCAGATATTTCAGAGATCTCCTTTGTGATTTTCAGATTTCTTTGGGCGCTGACTTCGATGCTTCTCAAATGAATGAAAAGCTGAATCATGCTCGACAAACCCTATCATTTACTGCACATTTGTGGTCAGTAAATGCCTATGCCAGAAGAAATCTTATTCAGCAGCCTTCCACTTACATTGCCTTAGAAAAGCGGCAGCTGGTTTTCAGCAATTAATATTTACAGCCAGCCAGGGCTATCTGTGGTTGTGGATGTTTAGTCTACTCCAACCATCCATCCACCCATCCAGAATGGATGGAGTGGATGCAGGTACAGTTTTCAAGCTGTTAAAATCCAGATCCAGATATAGCCAGAGTAAGAACCAGAGTGTGATGCTGTGCAGACTAAAGAAACATCTGCAACTTGTAAAGATAGCAGCTCGATCGTACTGAAAGCTGGTGAAAGGTTCATCAGCACCACAGACTTGAATATGAAACTGGTAAAGCGAAGGCTCGGATATTTTGCATTCACATCCTATGAAGGTTTCCATCTGGCACTGTGGATATATTTCCCAGTAAATGCTGAGATTAATAGGTCAGCCACAGGTTTTGTTAGGGAAAGTGTCAGTTTGGGTTGCAGATGTTAAGATGTGTGTTGGCAAAATAGCCATATCTCCAGAATCAGAACGGAAACCATCCAATTTGAAAAGCAGTTTAAACACAACAATAGTGGGCAATTATTGACTCACTATTGTTCTATTTAATACTGAAAAGGTGCTCAACCCATATTGTTTAAAAGCACTGTATGAATAAAGGTGACTTGACAACCCAATGTTGTTAAAGTGGCAAATGCGTTGGTAATATTGAAAGTTGAAATCTGCAGTTGCAATAGCCGTATAGGGTCTCCACAACCTTGAGCCGTCGGCTTGTTGTAAAATGCCTTTGCTTCTGAGCTAATGGGTTGAACATTTGGTGTTTTCCTGGTGAATGTGAGAGAGGTGAGGTAAAAGCTGACTGAATCACTGCCAAGTGCAATACATAACAAATTGTCAGCGCTTGTCCAGACTGACAAAAGTGGCCGTCCTTTCACAGGAATTCACAGCCCCGTGTGATACAGAAGGCAGAATGCAGCATTGCTTTCACTACTTATCACTAAGTGAAAAGATCTGAATCTCATTTTCATTCCTAGGATAAACTTTTTAAGTTGTTCGAACCGGTTAAGCACGCACCGTCTCATAAACATATTTACTCTGTTAATCTTCAATGTCTGGCTGGCTCCCTTAGGGATTTCACAAGGCTAATTTATTGCATCCAGGGCCTTCCTCTTGTTATTGCTCTGTAAGGGCATGCAGTAATGCTGGCACGCTGCATCTCATTGTCCACAGTCGTTCAGCTCTGCATTCGCAACGCAGCCACATTCCTGGAAGCCATGTGACATTATTCAAAATGAGATTAGGTAGCAAATAGGAGATTTTCGAGCACAGGGCTCATCAAAGTTCGCAATTGTTCGGCGTCTTGCCAAGCAGCACTGTTAACGTTGAGTGTCTTTTCAACTGGTCGGTTGCAACTGAATAAAACTGGGTCGCTGCTCTATTCTGATAGGGTCAAGGACGGTAGAGAAAAAACAATGCTAAAATGCCAAGGATTGCTTAATCTCAATGCCCAAAAATAACTATTTCAATGCAGATGGCTAGGTAGAAACTTGGCAGATGCCAGCGCTGACAGGTTGCGTGACGTGCCTTCATCCTTGAAAAAAACAATACAACATAACAAACATTCAACAAAATATGTTCTAGTTTACGGTAAACATGGGTTCAGTTGCAACGAAGATAAACATGGTTTGTGCTGACCACAATGAAAGCATGATTCACTGTTGCATCGTAAGCATATTCGGTAATTCGTCTGGATTTGAATGAGAAATCTGGATCCTCAAGATTAACTGGTTTAGAACAATTGCTTTGTGTCATAAGAATTTGAGAGTAATAATTGATTTTTCTCTGCCGTGTTTATCACAAATGTAAAGTGTTTGGTCTGGAAGGACAAAAAAAAGGAGTGAAGGCTTGTGAGACATTCAGGATAGGTTGATGTAAATTATGCTTTTGATATTGTGGTACATTGCAAGCAACATTTAGAAAGTTTGGGATCAGTAAGATTTTTAATGTTTTTATAGAAGACTTTTCTGCTCATCACGGCTGTGTTTATTCGATTAACCCTTGAAGTGCCACCCCACATTTTTTAAAATAGACGTTAAAGTGTACTTTCCAAACTTAAATTGTTATAATTCACGAATGATTTGGAATATAGACCTAGGGTTGTATTTTTTTTTTTTTAAAGAAGGCAATCTGCAGATTATTGCAGAAGTAGAATAATTTAAAATTGCATCAAAAAAGTTAAAGTGTACTGTAAAGAATATGCACTGTACCCCATACATTTTTTATATAAAGTAAATATTTTACAAAATATGTTTGAATCCAAAGTGCTATAAAATTAAATAATTAAATAAGTTATGTTCCAAATTTGAAGTTGATATTAAAAAATGAGGTTCCTGTGAGATTTTATTTACCACAAACAGCCACCGGGTGCCATCAAAACTCCACAGATTTTTTTTAATGCATTTTTTCTGTCCCAAATGTCTAAATATTTCTGTCAATATTACATCTATCACAAAATAACCACCAAATATGATACCTTGAAAATAGTTTTCACAGAATGACTTTTGAGGATTTAAGCTTTCAGATGATATATAATTAATGACGATTACCAAAAAAATATGTGATGGAGAAAAAAGACAATGAAAGAAAGCACGCCAACTGGCCCACTGCTGGTTTAACCTTAAGGGGTTAAAAATGCAGAAAAAATAGTAATATTGAGAAATATTATTGCAATTTAAAATTGTGGTTTTCTATTTTAATATACTTTAAAATAGAATTTATTCCTGTGATCCAAAGCTGAATTTTCAGCATTACTCCAGTCTTCAGTGTCACATGATTTGTCAGAAATCATTCTAATTTGCTCTTTTTTTTTTATCAATGTTGGAAATAGTTGTGCTGCTTAATATTTTTTTGGAGTCTGTGATAATGTTTCAGGATTCCTTGATGATAAAAATGTTAAAAAGAGCAGTATTTGTTTCAAAGAAAAATCGTTTGTAACAAAACCGTTTAAAGTTTGGGGTTGATACATTTCTTTCTTTCTTTCTTTCTTTGATAGAAATTAATACTTTTATTCAGCAAGGGTGTGTTAAATTCACAAAAAGGTGATAGTAAAGACTTATATTGTTAGAAAAGATTTCTATTAAAAATCTTGTTAGATCTTAAAACATCTCAAATATCTTTTGAATGGCAATGCATATTCAATGTTTTCCAGTGTTCAGTAAACCAAAAATACATTTTCGGCAACCTACAGTGTACATGGCTCTTCATGGTATTCCCATTATGATCATTAAACATTTTATTGGATGTAAGGCTCATATTTTTATTTAGACAAGTGAACCAATCCTTTCTCCTCATCATTCTCTACATTGCCAAGTTTTGATAATGTATGTCCAATGTTTTCTCTGTAAAGCTTTTTTGGCCAAAACAAACTTGATTTATTTTAGAACAATGTCAAAATGTGTGTTTTCAAACTCAAAGAAAAAAGGTAGAAAAGCTGTCACTGTGGCAGTACTTTTTAGGTCATGAAATACATATTTAAGTTATGTGACAGCTTTTGTAGCTTTTTTTTTCTGAGAGTGTGAGGTCACATCACATGGTTTGTCCTCTGTAGCTTGTAATTTTAGCAGGGTAAACCAAGATGTTTTTAAGATAAAACACTGTGTTAGTATGACTCAGGACAGTCACGCACATGGCAATGAAGCTTGTTAAGTTAGTTAAAATTAGCCTTATTAGTAGAGAGTCAGTAGCTTCTGTTTACTAAACATTTAGGGCTGTACATACAGTATGTGCTTGGCCTATTATAGGCTATTTGCTGATTTAGTTAAGTGATGTGTCATGTAGTTAATGAGCTTGAGGTAGGCTAAATCTCACGTTAATACGACAGCCCTCAAGTGTCCTGTACTTAGGAACAATTACAGGCAATTTCCCGGCTTAACCTCTAAACTGGTATTTTTTGTGACATTTAAAGGTCTCTGAATACTTTGAGTTTATTGTATCTACAGTGTGTAATTATAGTGGATCTTTAGCAATAATGACTGTATCTAAATATCAAAGACTTTTAGCTTGTTTTTAATTTTTCTTACTAGGCAGACGAAATGGCCCAAAATATTATCTCAATATGTTTTTAAATTTATCAAGATATTTATTTACTGTTAATGGGAAAGGAAATGCTTTCCACATGTTTGTTAGACCTTGAGAATGAATGGAAAGGATTCATTTATGTATTTAAACTTCACAGAGAATTCAATTTAGGGCGCCCTGAAATCTTTTATTTTCAGCTAAATTCATTTTTTTGTGATTCTGTGATTTTATGATTCAATACAATGTATCATAAAAAACAATGGTTTCTAATTAAACAAATTAATACAATTTTAACATTTTAATCAACCTTTTAAAATGTAATTAAATGAAAACATAATTTACAACAAAACACTGTTGTTGTGCAGCATATTATTTTTTTTAAAAGCAATGTATAACTGACTGTATAAATTAATTAAAACATACAATAGTGATATTCCTTGAAATTATTATTATTATTTATTACTTTTACTTGAGAATTACCTTTTAGTATACAATAGTAATATATTTCTGTATAATTTCTTTTTTGGCAGGTTGTCGTGAAGGTCTTTCAGTTTTACTTTCAGTTTCAGTGTATATTTAAAAGTAGTTTTTCTCAAATGAAATGCTGAAAAGCTGGTGAAGTTCATGTCTCATATATTGAGATGCAGACAATGAAATCACCGCAAATAGAGCTGCATGATTCTGAAAAATGGAGACCACGATTCTCCCACGATTCTGAACTAAACAAAATAACGTGTGGCAAAATATTAATTGCTGCAGTCTATTTAAAAGTGTTTAAATCATTTAAATGAATTATTAAACATTTTAAAATATGTAACCCTGGACCACAAAACCAGTCTTAAGTAGCACGGCTATATTTGTAGCAATAGCATGAAGATACTTTGTAAATTTCCTACCGTAAATATATTAAAAATTAATTTTTGATTAGTAATATGCATTGCTAAGAACTTAATTTGGACAACTTTTGATTTTTCTGCAGCCTCTGATTCCAGATTTTCAAATAGTTGTATCTCGGCCAAATATCCCATCCTAACAAACTATACATCAATGGAAAACATATTTATTCAGCTTTCATGTAATGTATAAATCTCAATTTCAAAATAATTGACCCTTATGACTGGTTTTGTGGTCCAGGGTCGTATATGATCAATTTAATAGGCTACACCAATTTTTTTGATTAAAATGATGAAAAAGTGGTTTGAATGAATGATTTAATGACTCACTCATAAATAGGGCTGCAACGATTCGTCGACGTTGTCGACAAAAATCGATAATAGAAATAGTCGACAATGAATTTCATTGTCGATGTTGTCGCCAGACAACCGAGTGAGGCATCTTTCTGCCGAGAGTCGCACATACGCAGCTTATATGATGAGCGATAACATACAGAAATGGCGGCGTCCAACGCAGCAGCTGCGCGTACCAAAACACGCCCGTTTCACACATACTGCGTCTGCAGTGCGTTTTTTTTTTTCCACACCCATGTTAACGGATTAGAACGTTCACAATGTACGGACTGCAAACGCGTTCTGTGTGAAAGCAAAACGAGTCTGTGCTTCTTCTGCACCGCATACGTAACGCACACGGACTGTAGACGCACTGCAGAGTATGTATGAAACAGGAGTAAAGTTTGGGAGCATTTTAGCCTGCTACGGCGAATTAAAATATTACCTGCATGGTTTGTAAAGCAGTCCTTGCGCATCACGGCAGCACCTCTGTGATGCACGAACATTTAAAGAGAAAGCACGTCGGACAGTTGAATGAAACGGAGTTTAGCTGGCCTCGGTAAGATTTAAATAACATGGAAGCCAATACGTTTTGTTTTGGATATACATTTTTGTTTACTGTTTTATTGCTGCTGATGGTTTACAGGAAGAAAATGTTTACTTGATTTTAATTTATTTTTTCTTATAAAACAAGTGCCTGTCCATTAAAAAAAATTATAGAGTTTCTTAAATTATGCATTTATGTCTGTACTGACCGAGCACTGTGCCTAATTGGTTTTAGACAGGGCATTTTTATTTACTTTTAGTATGAATTGGCCTATCAGCAGCAAAATATGCATCTTTTATTGAAGTACCCCCTTCTTTCTTGTGTTTACTATAATTTTCCACATAATTAAAGCAATCTCATGCTAAATTTGAGAAAAATTGAATAATTATCCGATTAGTCGACTAATCGTTTCAATAGTCGGTGACTAGTCGACTATTAAAATAGTCGTTAGTTGCAGCCCTACTCATAAATACTTTACTTGTTTTATTACTGGACAAATCAGCATTTTTTTGAACAAATATCTTGAATTAATGATTCAATGACTCGCTCATAAATGCTTTACTTGTTTCATCACTGGATGAACCAGCGTTTTTGAACAAATATCTTGAATTAATGATTCAATGACTCGCTCATAAATACTTCACTTATTTCATCACTGGATGAACCAGCGTTTTTGAATAAATCTCTTGAATGAATGATTCAATGACTCATAAATACTTCACTTATTTCATCACTGGATGAATCAGCGGTTTTGCACAAATCTCTTGAATGAATGATTCAATGACTCATAAATACTTCACTTGTTTCATTACTGGATGAATCAGCGGTTTTGCACAAATCTCTTGAATGAATGATTCAATGTCTCCCTCATAAATACTTCACTTGTTTCGTCACTGGACGAATCAAACCTTTTGCACAAATCTCTTGAATGAATGATTCAATGTCTCCCTCATAAATATTTCACTTGTTTCATTGCTGGATGAATCAGCGTTTTTGAACGAATCTCTTAATTCAATGACAAATACTTTTTTTTTTTTTTACCAATTACTCATTGCCACCTAGTGAAAAAACAATACAATCAACAGAAACATTATTTGAAACGCCTATAACATTCAAATATGACTTGAATATGACTATTTTGATCGCTACCATAGACATCAATGTTTATATCCGAACTATAACCTTTAATCCCAGTATTTCTGTGATAATATTAATGACAATAAGAAATAATACTGGGTAGTAAAAAAGACTGTTTGTGAAGCTGTTTCTTTCCTAAACATGGTAACAGTCTGTCTCTGTCATTGTCATTTAAGATCGTGTGAGCGTTTGAATGAAGATTGCGATCTCTTTTAACAATTAATCGTTTGTAAGCCAGACAAATGCACCATTCGTTCACACAGAGAACCAAAAGTGCAGAGTTAACCTATTAGAGACAAGCGCTGACTGGCTGTTGTCGCATTTATTTCTGCTCTAGATTAATCCATATAGAGTAAAAATGTTCAGAGCTTATCATTGTTCTGAACATAAATTTTATTGTGACTCAAGATGATATTGTTTTATTGCCCAGCTCGAACTGTGTCATGATACAGCAGCAATCAACCGTACAATAGAATGTATTCTGATACCTGGTTTCTACATCTATCCATTTTTCAAACCACTTGTTGCAGACTGTGATTTCTACATGTAGCCTAATGGTCTGTATATAAGTTTTATTGTGAAATGAAGAATATAGATTTATAATATCGAACCATATCTAATGGCTAAAATGGCTATGTGCAATTCATCACTAAAAGTATATTTAGATCCAGAGATTATAAAAAAAAATGTTGGCTGCTGTAAAAATCACAAGACCACTTTTATCCCCATTATGAGATCTCAAAGGATGTGTGATATAAGGGTGAGTTACACAATATAATTACTGAAAATTGTTGTCATGTGTAGAGAACATCAGCAGCTGAAGGCTAACACATAAATGCTTTTACTATAATTGTTTAAAGTACTTTTAAAAAATATTGTGGGTCTTGCTTCTCATGAAAACTGTTTGTCATTAAAAACATGTCTGCATGAGTACTTCTCCATGAAATCAAAAGAAAAAACAAACAATGGTTTACTTGGTTTCAATTAATATTTATTATTATTATTATATTTTTTGAATAATTATTACAAAGATCTTTCGAATTATGATGTTATGAATATTATTTCCTTCCGCATTGTCGGCAAAATAAAAAAAAATAAAAAAAATAATAATAAAAATAAATAATCCAACATTCATTGCCGTTTCCAGCTGAAATTGCCACTAGTGGAAGTAAATTCCTTTTAAAATAAGTAACTTTTAATTCTTTTCACACAAATTATTGTTGAAGGGGCAGATTATTGATTAATAAACCTTTTTTTTACATGGTTTTTCTGCTCTTATTACCTCAGAACACTTTTGTGTGCATTATAGTGCAGGGGTTCCCAAACATTTTTGTCAGCAGATCCATTATATCTAAATTATTAGATTAATATTTTAATAATGTAACACATTAAATACTTTCAAGACAGCTGATGGTCACAGGACAAGCCTGTATTTATTTGATCCAAAGTACAGGAAAAACAGTAAAAATGTTGAAATATTTTTACTGTTTAAAATAACAGTTTTCTATTTAAATATATTTTAAAATGTAATTTATTCCTGTGATCAAAGCTGAATTTTCAGCATCATTACTTCAGTCTTCAGTGTCACATGATCTTTCAGAAATCATTCTAATATGCTGATTTGCTGTTCAAGTAACATTTTTTATTTTAATAATTATCAGTAGAATTTTTCAGGATTCTTTGATTAATAGAAAGATCCAAAGATCAGCATTTATCTGAAATAAAAAGCTTTTGTTAACATTATACACTATACCTATCAAAAGCTTCAGTAGAATTTTGGGTGGAAAATTATAGACATTAATACTTTTATTTAGCAAGGATGCTTTAAATTGATCTAACATGATGATAAAAAAAAACTTTCATAATGTTACAAAAGATTTCTATTTTAGATAAAAGCTTTCTATTCAGCAAAGAAACCTGAAAAGTCTACTCCGCTGTTTTCAACATAATAATACTAATACCAATAATAATAATAATAAATGTTTTATTTTATAAAATATTTAAATGAAATTATGATTATTGGTAGTAGTAGTAGTAGTTTGCTTTAATACTAATTTTAAAAAAAATTAAGACCAAAATATGTCACTGTTGCAAATTACAATTGTACTGCAAAGTAAAATTAAGTATTTGATAATAATTATAACAATAATTGTATTTTACACAATACTAATGTTTATGTCTAAAGTTTAAAAGTCTTCACTTTTAAATGTTCAAACCCTCAGGCTTATAACATTTCAGATCCTTGAGATTTTATTTTGGCAGAATACTGGTGAACTTTTGTCCACAAAAATATTGAAAATTATGCATAAATCATGTAAATAAAGAGAACATGGTGCTTGCAACGCCAAGGTCATTGGTTTCACTCCCAGGTAATGCATAATTGCACAGTACTTACAATAAATGTATTGTTTGTTGTACTAAATGTTCGTTTTTGATGTTTTTAATTGCTGTATTAATTTATATGATAAAAATGTGATAAAAGTGAGTTTTCTTTTTGCATTGCAACAGTAATGTTGTGATTTATTGATTGATTGATTGACTGATTGATGTTAGTTTAGTAAGTTAATCCCGTCAATAAAGTTTGGCTTTATCTCACTGAAGGTTTCCAGTCAGTCAGTCAGTAATAGTACCTTTGACTGCAGGCTCTGCAGTGTTTGTCTTGGGTGTGGTGCTTCCGTAACCTTTCTTTTGTTTGTCTTTTGTTAGATAACACCTGCGAGTAAAGCAGCGCTGGGCGACTTGTCCCCTGGAGACACCATCCTAGCCATCAATGGAGAAAGCACAGAGACCATGACACACATGGAGGCTCAGAACCGCATTAAAGCCTGCACAGATCAGCTGGTGTTGGTCATCAGCAGGTATATGCACCTTACTGTCTATACACTCACATGGTGCTTGTTTTCACAAAGATATGAGGCGACATGCACCTCTGTTTCATTCTCTATCAGAAAAAAAAGGTACAAAAGCTGTCACTGGGGTGGTAAACATACACAAAATATTTTTATGCGGAAGCAGCATGTCATATTCTTTTAGGTTACACAGGGAAAATTATCTTTTATAAAAATATATAATTTCAGTGCAATCTTTAAAATTTAATATTCACGCCAAACCATATCGCATTCTCTGGCATTGTTAGAATTAATATATATATATATATTTTTTCGGAATATACTAGGGATGTTATCTGAGTCATTGAATATTGAGTATCTGCTGATACCGAATCCCAATCTGATTGTGAATTCAAGTACATTAAAGTTATAATTTGGTTTCTCGGGGACAGGTACTCAAATGTAAAAAAAATAAACGGTAAGATTTTTTTAAATGTTTTTTAAAGAAGTCTCTTCTGCTCACCAAGCCTGCATTTATTTGATCCGAAGTACAGCAAAAACAGTACAATTGTGAAATAATTGTACTATTTAAAATGTGATTTCAAAGCTGAATTTTTAACATCATTACTCCAGTCACATGATCCTTTAGAAATCATTCATATATTCTGATTTGCTTCTTTAAAAAAAACATGCAGTGTTTCCCCTAGGTTTCCAGTGTTGGGGGGGGGGGGGGGGGGGCTTAGGGGGTTGGGTGCCGGTAGCCAACGTTACTTTTTTTTCCCCGGTACTTTACCCTACTTTGTGAAATAACGAAAACATTATTATAGACTTATTCAGTGGAAAAATAAGTCCAAAACTCTCTATTTTAACATTTTGAACAATAGGGCTCTACCAACTTTTGCTTTTTTTTTTTTTTTTTAATTCTTGTGTGTATTATTTTTTCTCATAATCAAATTAAAAGTATAAACATTTATTTATTTTTAATCAAATGAAAAATAAACCCTTTGAATTTTTGGCAAACAAACAGAGGTTTACTGTTAAAATCAATAAATAATAATTTAACATTTAAATAATAATTGTAGTATTTTTTCTACAATTAAGTGGTTAATCTTGTTATATTTATTTTTATCATATATATTGTTTCATGTCAATTATTTAAATAGGAATATATAAACAACTACATTATACTGTACAAAAGTAATACAAGACTAATGTTCTGTTACATGTTACTTTTATTTTGACAGGTTGCCTTGAAGTTTCTGTGTGTGTACAGCATGTTATGATGCTAGTTTTCTCAAATGAAACGGTAAAAGTGACACTCACAGCAGCTTTGGATATTGAGTTTATCTGTTCATGCGAGATGCAAATGCCCAAAATTAGCGGGAGCGTCACGTGTGCTTCAGTATATGCGTGTAGTAAAAGCGCGTCTCCACCATTCATACATACAGAGGCAAACGGAGCATGCAGGATTCATATTGAAACAGTCTTTTTGCATTTCAGTTTTCACAGACACTAGTCCATATCGCGATTTGAATGAAGTAACAGACCAACTTTTGATTTATTAATCCAAAAATCGACGAATTTACGTGGCATTTCGCGCTATAGTAGATTCGGTTTTTATGAATGGAGTCCGCGATCCCGTCTGTGTTTTCGCAGATGAGACATTGTAAACACGCGATCATGTAAAGACAGAAATGACATGCCTTCGTGTAAATAAGATAAATAACACAAGGCAATTTAGTTTGTTTAATAAAAGAACAATGTATAGCCCTGTTCTATAGGAAAGATAACCTTAATGACTTCTATTGTGATCTGACTTGCGCCCCCCTAAGATAATGGTAGGGGAAACACTGACATGTATTATTTTTATGATGTTAAAGGGATAGTTCACCCAAAAATGAAAATGTGATGTTTATCTGCTTGCCCCCAGGGCATCCAAGATGTAGGTGACTTTGTTTCTTCAACAGAACACAAACAAAGATTTTTAACTCAAACCGTTGCAGTCTGTCATTCATATAATGGCAGTCAATGGTTACCAAATCTTTAAGAGTAAAAAAAAACATACACAGACAAAACCAAATGAAACCCTGCAGCTCGTGGCGATACATTGAGGTCCTAAGACACATAACGATCGGTCTGTGCAAGAAACTGAACAGTATTTATAGCATTATTTACCTTTTATTCACTGCAACGTTCAGCTGTATGAAGCACGTTCACAACATCCGGCGCGTGACGCGTCAACATGATCTGTCAATGTAGTCAGTAAAAAGTCAACACTCCCAGATGAGTTCGCACATGGAAATGTAATCTTTTAGTTTTTAATCGGTTGCCAGAATCAGGATAAGCACAAGTGGTTCAGAGTTAAATAATGATATAAATACTGTGCAGTTTTTTGCACAGACCGATCGTTTTGTGTCTTAAGACCTCAATGTATCGTCACGAGCCGCAGGGTTTAATTTGGTTTTGTCAGTGTATGTTATTTTGATTCTCAAAGCCGTGGTTCCCATTGACTGCCATTATATGACTGACAGACTGCAACGGTTTGAGTTCAAAATCTTTGTTTGTGTTCTACTGAAGAAACAAAGTCACCTACATCTTGGATGCCCCGGGGGTAAGCAGATAAACATCACATTTTCATTTTTGGGGGAACTATCCCTTTAAAAAACATCTGAGTAGAATTTTTTTTAGGTTTCTTTGATTAATAGAAAGTTCAGCAGAGCATTTATCTGAAATGGAAACCTTTTGTAACATTCTAAATGTCTTTAGCTTAACGTTTGATCAATTTAAAGTAGGGGTTTTCAAACCTGTCCGGGAGTCCCCTCTGTCCTGACATTTTGTATGTCTCACTTGTTAGACACACCCAAATCAGGTCTTGCAGTCTCTAATAATGAGCTGATAATTCGAATCAGGTGTGTTAAATGAGGAAGACATGCAAAATATGCAGGGCAGGGGGTCCATTAGAACCGGTTTGAAAAGCCCTGATTTAAAGCGTCCCTGCTAAATAAAAGTATTAATTTCTAGAATTTCTTTCACAAAAAAAAAAAAAAAATTCTACTGACTCCAAGCTTTTTAATGGTATAGTGTATAATGTTAAAAAAAAGCTTTTTATGTCAGATAAATGCTGATCTTTGGATTTTTCTATTTATCAAATAATCCTGAAAGAAAAAATGTACTCCACTAATTTTTGAGAATTATAATAATAAAAACGTTACTTGAACAGCAAATCGACATATGTGACCCTGGACCACAAAACCAGTCTTAAGTCGCTGGGGTATATTTGTAGCAATAGCCAAAAATACATAGTATGGGTCAAAATTATAGATTTTTCTTTTATGCCAAAAATCATTAGGAAATTAAGTAAAGATCATTTTCCATTAAGATTTTTTGTAAAATACCTACTATAAATATATCAAAATGTAATTTTTGATTAGTAATATGCATTGTTAAGAACTTAATTTGGAGAACTTTAAAGGTGATTTTCTCAGTATTTAGATTTTTTTGCACCCTCAGATTCCAGATTTTCAAATAGATGTATCTCGGCCAAATATTGTCCTATCCTAACAAACCATACATCAATAGAAAGCTTATTTATTGAGCTTTCATATGTTGTATACATCTCAGTTTTGTAAAATTTTACCTTATGACTGGTTTTGTGGTCCAGGGTCACATATTAGAATGATTTCTAAAGGATCATGTGACACTGAGGACTGGAGTAAAGATGCTGAAAATGTAGCTTTGATCACAGGAATAAATTACATTTTACAATATATTTAAATAGAAAGCAGTTATTTTAAAAAGTAAAAATATTCCAAAATTTTACTGTCTTTGCTGTACTTTGTGTCAAATAAATGCAGGCTTGGTGAGCAAAAGAGACTTCTTTAAAAAAACATAAAATCTTACTGTTCAAAAACTTTAACTGGTAGTCAGACTTGACTCGGAGTCCAGGTTAAAAACTTCACACTTGACTTCAAGACTTGTAAAGTAACGCATTACTTTTTAATTGACAAGAAAATATCTGAGTTACTTTTTCCCTCATTTATTAATTAAAAGCTCTCCTGTCCCCATGTTGAGAGAAATTGTGAGTAAGATGTTACTTTATTCCTAGAATAAATGTGAACATGCATTAATTCATCTCTCACACTAAAAAAACCAGATACAGTATTCCTCAAAATGAATAAAAACAGTGAAATTCAACGCAAACTTGCAATCATTAAATATGTTAAATAATACAAATATCCTTTATGTATTTAATCCCATTTTATTAACCAATGTCTTTGCTTCCAACCTTCGATGATCCAATTGATCCGTAGTAATAATCAAAAATGACTCAAGATAGTCTTGCATTTCTTTTCCTTTTTTTATTGCTGAAGAGTAGACATTTTTTCTTCTGTGGTCTACTGTACAGACGTGTCTCTAAGCCTGAGGCTTTTGGTGTAAAAATGCTTTTACATTAGCCAAAAATAGAACTTTTTGTATTAAAAACAAACAAGCAAGCCCTGCCCAGATTTAAAAAGTACGTAACTCATTACTTTTCATAAAAAGTAACTTAATTTGTTACTTTTTTTAGGGAGTAACTCAATATTGTAATGCATTACTTTTAAAGGTAACTTTCCCCAACACTGCTTGTGAACATCTCTGATATAGACGGATACAAAACCTAATGTATTGTATGTACAATAAGCTGAATAAGTGCAACGTAAAGTGGAGATAAGGGTAGAAAGCAAGTCCAAAACAAGATGCAACTCATAGCAATGTGCCATGACAACAGCAGATAAAAGTAAATGGTAAATAAATGACTTTTGAGTGATTTGCATCAAATGCACTATACACAGAAGCTCAGAAGCTGGAACAGACATCAATGGTTAACGATTAGTTTAAAAAAAAATGCTAAATCAGCCCAGATCCCGATCCTTGAGCCAATTCTGTGTTGACAGAACAGAAACAAGCTGTGTTAATAGTACCATTCCATTTTTACACAACCACAGGAAACTTTGCACGTCATTCTGCCCAAAAGTATAACTAGACACTATGCCTTCAAAATGACAATATGTGACCCTGGCCCACAAAACCAGTCTTAAGTCGCTGGGGTATATTTGTAGTAATAGCCAAAAATACATTGTATGGGTCAAAATTATAGATTTTTCTTTTATGCCAAATTTTTTTTTTGTAAAATTCCTTTTATAAATATATCAAAATGTAATTTTTGATTAGTAATATGCATTGCTAAGAACTTAATTTGGAGAACTTTAAAGGTGATTTTCTCAGTATTTTGATTTTTTTTTGCACCCTCAGATTTCAGATTTTCAAATAGATGTATCTCTACCAAATATTGTCCTATCCTAACAAACCATACATCAATAGAAAGCTTATTTATTGAACTTTCATATGACGTATATATCTCAGTTTTGTAAAATTTAACCTTATGACTGGTTTTGTGGTCCAGGGTCACATATGATAAATGAAAATCCTTTTCACACAAGCAAAATTTTAATGCGCGGGTGTGAGATTGACCCAGAGGCATCATATGCTACATCTCGCCATATTTGGTGTGTGTTCTCTGAGCGAGCTGCTCTTGTTATTTGGAAAAGCCCTGACCTCTTGGTAGACCTGCCCATAGATCATCTTTTGACATTAAGTGGTACATTCACATAGGAGTAGTAAATTTATTTAAGGATACTCTGGGTTGTTTATACTCAGCATTCGACTGGGAACTTTAGAGACTCCTTTAGTTTCCCTCCACAGCTGATCGCATTTCAAAACCGTCAGCCTAACTTTTTTTTTAACACCAGTAAATCTACATGACTGGAGTAACAACAGAATTCTACATTTTGGTCAACATCTGATCTCTGCTGTCTTCATAGGTGTTTTTTATGGCCTGCGTGGATGGCCCTGTGAAGGTCATGTGACAGCATTGTAAATGCAAAAACATGGCCCCCCGTATCTATTGGTATGTGACCTTTAGCATATGCCAATGAGTCATTTGTATTAGTCTGTGCTCTTGCACGAGTTGTGCACTGGCACGATAAGCACGGTTTCATTCCAGTGTGCATGGATGTACTGGAGCAGGGCGGGAAACTGATTACAGACGCGTTCTGTTTTCTGTTTGTGGATGAAAATGCTGTTACTCAGACCACACCATCCAGAATCAAATTTAATCATTTACTTCTTGAGACCTTGTTTTATATTAATACCAAAAACAATCAAGAGACATATTATGCAAATTTGTGGAAACCGTTTTTAAAACTACTATAGCGGTTTGTTCACACTATTACGTTTAGATGAAAAGAATAAAGCAAGTCATATGTTATTCGTTGCTGTTTCGGTTGAGATGCATTGTAATGAGTGACACATTATGAATAAGCCAGTTCAGGTACAGCCAAAGAATGTGCTGCCTCTTTGAAAAACAAAACTTTTATAACCCATGTAAAAAAAAAAAAAGCATGCTCTACCAGTTAAATCAAATGTGCATGTCAGTTTAGATTTAAGAACAAGATTTAAGATTCAAGAGAAAACATTACTCTATTATTCTTGGGAAACTCTGTCATTTGTGCCAAAAGGAAGTTTTTATATTTACTTTTAGGAAATAATATTTTCCCACCAGGGATACAACTGTAATATACCACCATATTTATGTGCCCCTATAACATTCAGATTATGAGTCAACAAATATGAGTTTTTCAGTGGTTACTAATGAGTTTCTTTTTCAAATTCAGTCACTTTTTTTATGCAACACTATAATGCGTTACTTTCCATAAAAAGTAACTGAGTTAGTTACTATTTGTGGAAAGTAACTCAATTAATTACTTTTTTATGCAATATTGTAATGCATTAGTTTCCATAAGTAGTAACTGAGTTAGGTGCTATTTGTGGAAAGTAACTCAATTAATTACTTTTTTATGCAATATTGTAATGCATTAGTTTCCATAAGTAGTAACTGAGTTAGGTGCTATTTGTGGAAAGTAACTCAATTAATTACTTTTTTATGCAATATTGTAATGCATTAGTTTCCATAAGTAGTAACTGAGTTAGGTGCTATTTGTGGAAAGTAACTCAATTAATTACTTTTTTATGCAATATTGTAATGCATTAGTTTCCATAAGTAGTAACTGAGTTAGGTGCTATTTGTGGAAAGTAACTCAATTAATTACTTTTTTATGCAATATTGTAATGCATTAGTTTCCATAAGTAGTAACTGAGTTAGGTGCTATTTGTGGAAAGTAACTCAATTAATTACTTTTTTATGCAATATTGTAATGCATTAGTTTCCATAAGTAGTAACTGAGTTAGGTGCTATTTGTGGAAAGTAACTCAATTAATTACTTCTTTATGCAATATTATAATGCATTAGTTTCCATAAGTAGTAACTGAGTTAGGTGCTATTTGTGGAAAGTAACTCAATTAATTACTTCTTTATGCAATATTGTAATCCATTAATTTCCATAAAAAGTAACTAAGTAACTCAAATAGTTACTTTTTGATGCAATATTGTAATGCATTACTTTCCATTAAAAAGTAACTAAGTAACTCAAATAGTTACTTTTTATGCAACACTAATAATAACTTAATAATAACTTAGTTACTTTTTTATGCAATAATGTAATGCATTACCTTCCATAAAAATTAACTAAGAAACTCAATTATTTTAATGCAATATTGTAATGCATTACTTTCCATGATAAGTAACTAAGTAACTCAATTAGTTACTTTTTTGTGCAATAATGTAATGCATTACCTTCCGTAAAAATTTAATAAAATCAATTAGTTATTTTTTTATGCAATGTTGTAATGCATTGCTTCCCATAAAAAAAATAACAGAAGTAACTAAATTACTTACTTTTTATGCAATAATATCATGCATTACTTTTAATGCATTGCAATATTAAGTTTTGGTGTGCCTTTCAATAAATGATAGAATATCATTTAAAATGTAAAAGTCAATTAAATGTTACTTTTTCAGAAAAAAACAATAAGTAATGCAAAAACAATGCAATGCATTACTTTCCATATAAAGTAACTAAAGTAACTCAATTAGTTACTTCTTTATGCAATATTGTAATGCATCACAGAATATCATTTAAAATGTAAACTTATTTACAGTTACTTTTTTAAATATTTAATAAAAAAGAAAAAAGCATTTAAAAAAGCCATCGCATTATCGTTATTGCAATATTGTAATGCATTACTTTCTATTAAAATGTAACTAAGAAACTCAATTAGTTACTTTTTTTGTGCAATGTTGTAATGCATTACTTTCCATAAAAAGTAACTAAGAAACTCAAGAAGTTACTTTTTAATGCAACATTGTAATGCATTACTTTTCCATAAGTAGTAACTGAGTTATTTATTATTTGTGGAAAGTAACTCAATTAGTTACTACTTTATGCAGTATTGTAATGCATTACTTTCCATAAAAAGTAACTAAGAAACTCAATTAGTTGTTTTAATGCAATGTTGTAATGCATTACTTTCCATAAAAACTAACTAATAACTTAATTTGTTACTTTTTATGCAATATTGTAATACATTACTTTCCATAAAAAGTAACAAAAGTAACTGAATTAGTTACTTTTTATACAATAATGTAATGCATTACTTTTAATGCATTAGAATATTACGTTTTGGTGTGCCTTTCAATAAATGACAGAATATCACTTAAAATGTAAAAGTTAATTACATTACTTTAAAAAATAAATAAATGAATAAATAAATAAAAAGCCTAGCCCAGGTGACAAAAAATAATGCAAAAACAATGTAATTGTGAGGAAGTCATGGCAGTATCCGGAGACGTTGGATCCATACGCAACAGTTTATTAATCAAACACAACGGTAACAGGCAGGGGTCAATAACAGCGGACTGGAACAACGTAGACAAACCGGGAGAGTTAGTAATAGTCCAGGCAGAAGGTCGGGGCTGGCGGCTGACAGAAAGAGTAGTCCGATTGGCAGGCGTGGGTCGATATAGGGCAGGCGGCAATCGTGCAAACAGCGGGTAAACAGTCCGGTTGGCAACAGGTAGACAGTCCGATATAAGAACGCTCAGGATTGCAAACATAACAACAAAACTTCGCGAAGACCGCTCCAGCGCGGTCTTCCTAAATGGCCGCCAAACGGGAAGTGACCCGAGAGACCCGGAACAGGAAGGGTGAGCGCCAGGTACGGGGAATGCTGGGAAAGGTAGTTCTAATACTCCGGTGAGAGTTCCCGCTGGCGGTGGTCGGAGGGAGCCACAGAGACCGCTTCTGTGACAGAGCCCCCCCCCTGCGAGCGACTCCTGGCGCGAGGAGGAACCCGACGCCGGGGTCTGCCCCGTCCACGGGGAGCTGGCCGATCTGGATGTGTGTTGTGGAATTCAGCAGTTAGGGAGGGGTCGAGGATGTTCTCAGCCGAGACCCAGGATCTCTCCTCGGGACCGAACCCCTCCCAATCGACCAGATATTGCAGACGACCGCTCCGGCGTCGGGAGTCCAAGAGGGAGTTAACCCGGTAAGCCTCCTCGCCGTCGATGATGAGGGGGGGAGGCCCCTGTGTCGCGGTCCCTTCTAGGTTCTCCGCTCCTCCCGGGTCGCCAGCAGGCTTAAACAGAGAGACATGGAACGTGGGTGAGATACGATAATTTGAGGGTAGCTCGAGTCGAAATGAAACAGGAGTAATTTGTTTGATTATCTTAAAGGGACCCACGTACCTGGGGCTCAGCTTTCTGCAGGGTAGACGTAGTCGGAGGTCCCGGGTCGAGAGCCAAACCCATTGTCCTGGCTGGTACGGAGGGTTGGGCCGGCGTCGGCGATTGGCCTGGGTTTCAGTCTGTCGGACCGCTCTTTGTAGGTGTACGTGAGCCCGGTTCCAGACCTCCTCGCTGCGTTGGAACCAGGAGTTGACCGCGGGTAGATCAGATGGCTCCCCTGACCAGGGGAATAGAGGGGGCTGGAAGCCTAGGGCACACTGGAAAGGGGTGAGATTGGTAGAAGCCTTACGTATGGAGTTCTGTGCGTATTCTGCCCAGAAGAGGAAGCGGCTCCAGTCCTCCTGGTGGTCCTGGCAGTAGGAGCGTAAAAAGCGGGTCAACTCCTGGTTCAGTCTCTCGGCCTGCCCGTTGGACTCCGGGTGGTAGCCTGAGGTGAGGCTGATATTGACTCCTAGGAGGCGGAAGAAGCTGGACCAGAGACGTGAGGTAAACTGAGGTCCGCGGTCTGATACAATGTCCTCCGGTAGTCCGTAGAACCGGAATACAGAGTTGCAGAGGACCTCGGCCGTCTCCATGGCCGTGGGCAGTTTCTGCAGCGGTACGAACCTGCAGCCCTTAGAGAAGCGATCCACGATAGAGAGGATGGTAGTATATCCGTTGGAGAGTGGCAAGTCGGTAATGAAATCGATGGCAATGTGGGACCAGGGTCTTTGAGGAATGGGTAGCGGTTGAAGCAGTCCAGCAGGCAACTGTCGAGGGACCTTGGAGGTGTTACATGCTCTACAGGCTCTAATATAAGCGATGGTGTCGGGGCGTAGTGTGGGCCACCAGAAGCGGTTGCGTAGTAGTTGGAGAGTAGTCGTGATACCTGGGTGGCCAGAACTGGGGAGTGAGTGTACCTCAGTCAGCACCCGTGTGCGAAGGGCCTCGGGAACATAAGTGAGAGTAGCCGGGCAGTTCTCTGGTGTGGGGTCGTTGGTTTGACCTTCAGCTATTTCAGTCATGATATCCCAGGAGACTGGGGCGACAATTAAAGATGCCGGTAATATGGACTCTGAGGCGGAGGTGAAGAGTTCCGGCTCATGGATGCGAGACAGGGCGTCCGCCTTGGTGTTCTGGGCTCCCGGTCTGTAGGTTACTTGGAACTGGAAACGAGTGAAGAAGAGAGCCCATCTAGCTTGGCGATGATTTAGAACCTTAGCCGAACGGAGGTACTCCAGGTTTTTATGGTCGGTAAGGACGGTAAAAGGTTCCTTAGCCCCTTCCAGCCAGTGTCTCCACTCCTCCAATGCCAGTTTGATAGCCAGCAGTTCACGATTGCCTACATCGTAGTTTCTCTCAGCGGACGTCAGCTTGTGTGAGAAATAGGCGCATGGGAAGGTCTTAGGAGGCTCCCCCTGCCTCTGAGAGAGTACGGCGCCCACGCCGGTGCTGGACGCATCAACTTCCAAGAGAAAGGGTCGGTTGGGGTCGGGGTGATGCAGAATGGGAGCCGTGGTGAACCTTTGACGGAGGTCATGAAAGGCCTGAATGGCATCGGGCGGCCAGGTGAGGTGGACGTTACCCTTCTTTACCATTGATGTCAAAGGGGCAGCCACGGAGCTGAAGTGACGGATGAAGCGGCGGTAGAAGTTGGCGAACCCGAGGAATCTTTGGAGCTCCTTTAGCGTCTTGGGTCTGGGCCAGTTACGAACAGCCTCTACCTTGTTCTCATCCATTGCCACTCCCTCACTGCTGATTACATAGCCAAGAAAGGTTATCTTCTCCTGGTGAAACTCACATTTCTCCTGTTTGGCATATAGCTGGTGTTGAATGAGGCGTTGGAGAACCTGCCTGACGTGTTGGATGTGTTCGGCATAATTGTTAGAATAAATCAGGATATCATCTATGTAGACTATCACCCATCGGTTGAGCATATCCCGGAACACATCGTTTATGAATGCCTGGAAGTACGATGGACTGTTGGCTAGGCCGAAGGGCATTACCCGGTACTCATAGTGGCCAGATGTGGTCGAGAAGGCCGTCTTCCACTCATCCCCCTGCCGGATGCGGACGAGATTGTAGGCGGAGCGCAAGTCCAGCTTTGTGAAGATCTTGGCAGTTCGTAGTTGCTCCAGAGCTGATGGGACGAGTGGGAGAGGATACCGGTATTTAACCGTGATGTCATTGAGGGAACGGTAGTCTATGCAAGGACGGAGGCCTCCGTCTTTCTTCTTCACGAAGAAGAATCCTGCCGAGGCGGGAGATGTAGATGGACGAATGAATCCCTTAGCCAGCTCCTCCTGGATGTAGTTACTCATGGCCTCCGACTCCGGCTGAGATAGAGGGAAGATCCGTCCTCTAGGTGGCGTGGAACCGGGAAGCAGGTCGATGGCACAGTCGCAGGCTCGATGGGGAGGTAGATGGGTGGCTTTAGTCCGACTGAAGGCCTCGAGTAAGTCCTGGTAGACGGTGGGTATGCTTTCCCTGGAGATGGGTTGTGCAGGAGGGTCTGAGGAGAGTGGAGTCCGCTTGCAACGTTCCCTGCAGTGAGATGACCAGTGCGTGATTGAGCCCTGAGTCCAAGAAATGACGGGTTCGTGTAGATTGAGCCAGGGGTAGCCGAGGATGATGGGTGTCTGGGGAGATGATATAATGAAAAACCGGATGGTTTCCTGATGGGATGGCTCGATGCACAGCGTGATGTCCTGGGTGGTGCTGTCTATGCGTCCGGAGCCTAATGGTCGCCCGTCGAGGGCTTCCACTGCCAAAGAGGGAACACAGGAGAGAGTGGGAAGACGATTACTGTTTACGAAGTCTGAGTCAATGAAGTTACCCGCGGCTCCAGAGTCAATCAGAGCCGTGGCGTTAACAACGGTATCATCATATAGTAATTTCACTGGAATTTCACATCGATTGAGGGGAGACGGGATCTTACTCACCGAGGTGGGTGGACGAGGTGGTCTAGTGG
Organism: Garra rufa; assembly: GCF_049309525.1. NCBI lineage: Eukaryota > Metazoa > Chordata > Actinopteri > Cypriniformes > Cyprinidae > Garra > Garra rufa. The sequence continues at coordinate 11,251,109 of NC_133379.1, forward strand.
GACAGGTGGCCCGGATGTGTCCAGCCTGGCCGCAGTACAGACAGAGATTGTCCCTGAGGCGTCTCTCTCTTTCCTCAGGGGAAATCTTGGTCCTACCCAGTTGCATAGGTTCCGGCTGAGCCTCAGCGGAGAAAGAGGAAGGTAGAGGAGAGGTGAGCGGACGAGTGGGCTTGCGAGCTCTCATTATGTTGTCGACTCGGATAGACAGATCTATGTACTGTTCAAGGGAGAGCCCCTCGTCACGGCAAGCCAGCTCCATCTGTAGCTCCGAGTTGAGACCCCGGCGGTAATGCACTTTGAGCGGTTCGTCGTTCCATCCGCTCTGCGCTGCCAGAGTTCTGAAGGAAAGCGCATAGTCAGCGGCTGTGCGTTTACCTTGACGCAGCGTCACAATCTGCTCCCCTGACTCACTGTTTTCTGAGCTAGGTTGAAATACCTCTCTGAAGCGTTGGAGGAATGCAGTGAAGGAGGGGAACGTGGGCTGGTCAATTCTCCAGACCGCTGTAGCCCAATCCAGAGCTCTCCCCGAGAGAAGTGAACACACAAATGCGATTCTTCCATCATCAGTCGGATATAAGTGCGGTTGTTGATTTACAAAGAGTGAGCACTGTAGCAAGAAGCCTTTGCACTTACTTGGTGTTCCATCAAACTTCTCCGGAAAAGCTAATCGGGGACTGGCCGTCGGGGCTTGAACAATGGGTGCTGGCATTGGAGGAGGAGGAGGAGCGATGGGTTGAGCGACCGGAGCAGGCGGCATTTGAAACCCCTGTAACATCTGAGCCAGCTGCTCGGTTACCTTGGTGAGCTTCTCCAGCTGAGTCTGGTGCACGGATAGAATTGATGCTTGGGCAGATAGTTCCGAGGTGATCTGTTGAACTGTCGCTGGATCCGTTAGCGGCGAAGTTTTCTGTGAGGAAGTCATGGCAGTATCCGGAGACGTTGGATCCATACGCAACAGTTTATTAATCAAACACAACGGTAACAGGCAGGGGTCAATAACAGCGGACTGGAACAACGTAGACAAACCGGGAGAGTTAGTAATAGTCCAGGCAGAAGGTCGGGGCTGGCGGCTGACAGAAAGAGTAGTCCGATTGGCAGGCGTGGGTCGATATAGGGCAGGCGGCAATCGTGCAAACAGCGGGTAAACAGTCCGGTTGGCAACAGGTAGACAGTCCGATATAAGAACGCTCAGGATTGCAAACATAACAACAAAACTTCGCGAAGACCGCTCCAGCGCGGTCTTCCTAAATGGCCGCCAAACGGGAAGTGACCCGAGAGACCCGGAACAGGAAGGGTGAGCGCCAGGTACGGGGAATGCTGGGAAAGGTAGTTCTAATACTCCGGTGAGAGTTCCCGCTGGCGGTGGTCGGAGGGAGCCACAGAGACCGCTTCTGTGACAGTAATGCATTACTTTCCATATTAAGTAACTCGATTAGTTACTTTTTATGCAATAATGTAAAGCATTACTTTTTAAAGTTACTTTCCCCAACACTGATTACAATATTAAGTTTTGGTGTTCCTTAAATCACAAAACCGCTTTAAGCATTATGGGGATGAACGTCTGTGTAAATTAGCTGATAACATCCGTAACTAGCAAACATCTTTACTTCATCTTCACATTATCTACAGGCAGCCTTCTTGCTTTTTATTTACGCTGGTGGTGATGAATTGCAGACATGTAAATAATATTCTGATGGAAAAATAAATCTTTAAAAAAAGTTTAGCATTACTAGTCACATATTTGAAATAATGTGATTTAATTTAATCAGTGTGAATCAGTATGACATACACCAAACACACGGCTCTGTTTATAATAATTACTCCCATAATAAGTTCCATTTTTCAAGTAATTGATTTATGCCACATAATGTTTGCTGTAGCGTTTCTGTTCAGCCGTAAATTCTAAAACAGATGAATTTGTTGTCCAAACACATCAGGGTTTGAGGAATGAGGCTGGAAATAACACACATATGCTGACAGTGTAAAATAAGAGCCGTCACATTACAGCCAAAATGACCAAGAAAGCATGAGACTCTGAAGTAGAACAGCCACCAGGATTTACATCAACATATTTGGTCACTGACTGTGCATGTAAAGCAATTCCAGAAGTCTTTCTTGCTTAAGTACTAATTAGAAAGAGTTGAAAACGTGACTTTAGCAACACCTATAAAATACAGTTAGTCTGACTCTGAGTTAGTAATGGATGAGGTCATACTTTCAGCACTTTTGTTTTCAAGGGTCATAATATGACTGATCTCTCAGTGATGCAGTTAGTAAAGGTCATGACACACCAAGCGTCTGGGCCAAAAACTTGTGCCTGAACATGCTGCAAAGACTACACCTGACAGCCAGCTTATATGCGTTCTGCATCGGTTTGCAAGGACTGTGTGAGATACAGTGCCCTCCACAAATATTGGCACCCTTGGTAAATTTGAGCAAAGGCAGCTGTGAAAATAAATCTGCATCGTTTATCCTTTTGATCTTTCTTCCAAAAAATTCACAAAATTCAAACCTTTCATTGAAGTAAAACAATGAAAAGTGGGGAGGAAATCTCATTATAAAATAAATGTTTTTCTTTAGTTCACTTTGGCCACAATTATTGGCACACCCAGAAAATATCTCTGAAGTATATTTCCATTCATTTTTCCATTTTTTAGCACACCAAGGTGACTAGGAGCATGACATTTTCCGTCCATGATTTCCTGTCGCACAGGGTTATAAACGTGGAACACAAAGGCCAAATTCCCTTAATCATCCTTTACAAGGAGTAAAACTAAAAAATATAGTCTGATCTGCGGAACAAGATTGCTGAGCTTCACAAAATAGAAAGTGGCTGTAAGTAAAGAGCTAAAGCATTGGAAATCCCCTTTTTTTTTAATGTAATATTGTAATGCATTACTTTCCATATAAAGTAACAAAAATAACTATATTATTTACTTTTATGCAATAATATAATGTATTACTTTATTGTAATTCATTACAATATTAAGTTTTGGTGTACCTTTCAATAAATTACAGAATATCATTTAAAATGTAAAAGTTAATTACAAGTTACTTTATAAAATAAAAAAAGCCTGGCCCAGGTGACAAAAATAATGCAAAAACAATGTACTTTTTTGTGCAATGTTGTAATGCATTACTTTCCATTTAAAAAGTAGCAAAAGTGACTCAATTAGTTACTTTTTATGCAATTATATAATGCATTACTTTTAAATGTAAAAGTTAATTACAAGTTACTTTAAAAAAAAAAAGAAAAAAAAAAGCTTGGCCCAGGTAAAAAAATTTAATGCAAAAACAATATAATGCATTGCTTACATTAATTACGTCTAGGTTACGTAGGTAACCCTCGTTCCCTGAAGGAGGGAACGGAGACGTTACATGGGAATTCGCTTAGAATCCAATCATCTCTGAGCCTTATACAAAAGGCCAATGAAAATTGGCGAGTGGCATTTGCATGACGCGCCACGCCCCGTACATACGGGTATAAATAGCGACGTCATGCGCCAGTCAGACAGGTTCTTCGCTGAGGAGCCGGATTGAGCCGGCGTCAGCGCGACGACAGGGACGTGGCAGGGGATGTAACGTCTCCGTTCCCTCCTTCAGGGAACGAGGGTTACCTACGTAACCTAGACGTTCCCCTTCAGTCGAATCACTTCGACGTTACATGGGAACTGACCCTATGGAACAAGCCACGTCCCTGCGCCGCGTTACGCAACGACCACGTGCCGGCAGGCGGACGTGTCAACAGGCGGACGTTAACGTAACCTTCCCAACGCCCTGGGGCCCGAGAAGGGGGGCCCCAGGGATGCCAGAAACTGAAGCAGGGGTTGGGGGGGCGGAGACATGAATTCTGTCCATGTGAAAGTAAGAAATTCAATATATCCATAAGGGGGTTTTAGGGATATACGAGGGAAACAGAGGCCTTCTGGTTGACCCCTGGAAAAATATAGAGAAAAATAGCCACAACCTGCGGGGCGAAGGAGACCCGGCAGGAGCACAGTCAAGAGCTACTCCGCGTCTAGCCCGGACTGAGGGGCATGGAGGACCCAGGTTCGCCGGAGGGAACAAACTGGGAGATAGCGCACGGATCCACGTGGGAATGGCGCAGCAAGCCGACACTAGCCGTCCTCCCGGTCACCTGTCAGAACTCGGGAAGAGACGGCCTCTAAGCGAAGGTTGTAAAACCTGGCAAAGGTATTTGGTGTCGCCCAGCCGGCAGCTCTGCAGATGTCCGCTAATGAGGCGCCATGTGCCAACGCGTAGGAAGATGCAACACTCCGTGTGGAGTGGGCATGCAAGCCTAAGGGGCAAGGCTCTCCCTGATATAAGTAAGACAGGGAGATGGCTTCTACCACCCAATGCGCCAACCTCTGTTTGGAGACAGCATTCCCTTTCTGCTGACCTCCGAAGCAGACAAAGAGCTGCTCGGTGCGTCTGAAGTGCCGAGTGCGGTCTACGTAGGTGCGCAGAGCACGGACTGGACACAACGATGCTATAGCTGGGTCTGCCTCCTCCAAGGGCAGAGCTTGCAGGTTCACCACCTGATCGCGGAAAGGCGTGGTGGGAACCTTGGGCACATAGCCGGGCCGGGGTCTCAGGATGACGTGAGAATCGCCGGGCCCGAACTCCAGGCACGCTTCGTCGACAGAGAAAGCTTGCAGATCCCCCACCCTCTTGATGGAGGCCAACGCAGTCAGGAGCGCTGTCTTTAATGACAGAAACTTAAGCTCAACTGAGGCGAGGGGCTCGAAGGGAGGTCCCCGCAGGCCCTGGAGGGCGACGGAGAGGTCCCAAGAGGGTACGAGGCGCGGTCTGGGAGGATTGATCCTCCTAGCGCCTCTGAGGAATCTAACGACCAGAGGGTGCTTCCCTAGGGATGATCCATCCACTGCATCGTGATGTGCGGCAATAGCGGCAACATACACTTTGAGAGTCGAAGGGGACAGCCTGCGCTCCAACTTCTCTTGCAGGAAGGAAAGCACTACTGCAATCGTGCATCTCTGAGGGTCCTGTTCTCGTGAGGAACACCAGTCGACGAATAGACCCCACCTCAGTGCGTACGCCTGCCTTGTAGAGGGGGCTCGGGACTGAGTGATGGTTTCTACCACGGCCTGTGGAAGGCCGGCGAGGTCTGAAGCGTCCCGTCCAGGAGCCAGACGTGCAAGTTCCATAGATCGGGACGTGGGTGCCAGATAGTGCCCATCCCCTGAGAAAGAAGGTCCTTCCTCAAGGGGATTTTCCAGGGAGGGGCTGCCGCGAGGGAATTGAGTTCTGGGAACCAGGTCCTGGCAGGCCAGTATGGGGCGACCAGGAGAACCTGCTCCTCGTCCTCCCTGATCTTGCACAGGGTCTGTGCAAGGAGGCTCACTGGGGGAAAGGCGTACTTGGGCCCCGGAGGCCAGCTGTGGGCCAGAGCGTCCCTGCCGAGGGATACCTCGTTGAGGGAGAAGAACTGCTGGCAGTGGGAGGATTCGGGGGAGGCAAACAGATCTATCTGGGCCTCCCCGAAATGCCTCCAAATCAGCTGGACTGACTCGGGGTGGAGTCGCCATTCTCCAGGGAGGGTGGACTGCCGTGAGAGCTGATCGGCTGCACGGTTGAGTTCCCCCGGAATGTGAATGGCACGTAGCGATTTCAGCCACGTTTGACTCCAGAGGAGCAGACGGCGGGCGAGTTGTGACATGCGACGAGAGCGGAGGCCGCCCTGGCGGTTGATATAAGCCACAGTCGCAGTGCTGTCGGTACGCACAAGTACGTGCTTCTGACGCAACGTCGGTCGGAAGCGACGAAGGGCCAGAAGCACAGCCAGCAACTCGAGGCAATTGATGTGCCACTGCAGTCGAGGTCCTGTCCAGGAGCCCGAAGCTGCTTGCCCGTTGCACACAGCACCCCAACCCGTGGTGGAGGCATCCGTGTAAACCACGATGTGCCTGGACACCTGCCCCAGGGGTACTCCGGCCTGGAGAAAGGCAGGGTCTGACCACGGGCTGAACAGGCGGCGACACTGCGGGGAAACGCCAATCCGGAGTGTGCCACGGTGCCATGCCCGTCTCGGGACTCGGTCGTGTAGCCAGTGCTGAAGCGGTCTCATATGAAGCAACCCCAGCGGCGTTACCGCGGCCGCAGCTGCCATATGCCCCAGGAGCCTCTGAAAAGTTTTTAGAGGAACCGCTGTCTTGTGCCTGAATAAATCTAGACATCTCAGCACCGACTGAGCGCGCTCGTTGGTGAGACGGGCTGTCATGGAGACCGAGTCCAGCTCCACACCGAGAAAAGAGATCCTCTGCACTGGGGAGAGTTTGCTCTTTTCTCGGTTGACCTGAAGGCCCAGGCGGCTGAGGTGCTGAAGCACCAGGTCCCTCTGGTCGCATAGCACCTCTCGAGAGTGGGCTATCAGAAGCCAGTCGTCGAGATAGTTGAGGATGCGGAAACCTGACAGCCAAAGAGGGGCCAGGGCCGCTTCCGCAACCTTGGTGAAAACGCGAGGAGAGAGGGACAGGCCGAATGGGAGAACTTTGTACTGGTATGCTCGACCCTCGAACGCAAACCGAAGAAAGGGCCTGTGGCGAGGAAGAATCGAGACATGGAAGTACGCGTCCTTCAGGTCGATGGCTGCAAACCAATCCTGGGGACGAATGCATGTGAGCATGCGCTTCGTCGTGAGCATCTTGAACGGCAGCCTGAGAAGGGACCGATTCAGGACTCTGAGATCCAGGATGGGTCTTAACCCACCACTCTTTTTGGGCACGATGAAGTAGGGACTGTAAAACCCTGACCTCATCTCGGCTGGAGGGACAAGCTCGATCGCATCCTTCGCCAGTAGGACTGCGACCTCTGCACGCAGGACAGCGGCGTGGGTGTCTGAGTGGACACGAGTGTGAAGGACACCTCTGTACCTGGGCGGAGCTTTGGCGAACTGAATCGCATAGCCGAGACGTACCGTCCGTATCAACCACCGCGAGGGGCTGGGGAGCTGAAGCCAGGCCCCCAAGCGCCTCGACAGGGGTGTCAAGGGAACGTTGACCGACGTGACCGTGGTGGGGCAGCCTAGGGGGGGAACAGGAAGGGGAGACAAGCTGCTCTGAGCAGGGCCTACCTTCTTCCCAGGTTCCCGCGCTGGCGAAAGACAGCTCCGAGTCCGGCTCCGAGAGGGCATCCTGGTGCCGCCCGGAACGGGAACACGGGGCCGAGGCCCCGGAGGTGAAGGAAATTGCTCTTTTATTGAAGTTGTGGGTACCGCCGACCCGTGGGCCGGCGGCAGCGTTAAAGTGCACAACAACCCCCGGCCCTCCAGCGGGAGCGGGGACGTAGATGTTCTCGTCCCCTGAAGAACAAACTTCTCCACCTCCGGGTTGCCCGCGTCAGGGACGTTTCGCGGCTCTTTTGCGGGTGTTCTTTGCAGGTCCCTGAGAGGCGGGCGGCGCCGCACCCCCGCGGCCGGCTCGACGTCGGGCCGTCTCCTTCTTGGGTTCAGCAGGCGACGGAGCAGGTTTGGTGGGGGCCGCGGGGGGGCGCCCTCGGCGACGAGCGGGGGGAGGCTGAGCCACCGGCGGCGGGATGGGTCTAGACTCGCGGCGGGGCAAGATGTGTTGAATGGCCTCCCTCTGCTTCTGGACTGCCGAGAACTGCTGGGCAAAGTCCTCGACAGTGTCGCCGAATAGGCCACTCTGGGAGATAGGAGCGTCAAGAAAGCGAGCCTTGTCGACGTCTGCCATCTGGGCCAGAGTGAGCCATAGGTGTCGCTCCTGGACCACGGCTGTGGACATCACCTGACCAAGGGAACGCGCCGTGACCTTCGTCGCCCGTAGGGCGAAGTCGGTGGCGGCGCGGAGTTCTTCCATAACCCCCTGGTCGGGACCACCCTCGTGCAGCTGTTTCAGGGCCTGGGCCTGATACACTTGAAGGATCGCCATAGCATGCAGGGCGGTGGCGGCCTGTCCAGCGGCGTGGTAAACGCGGCCCGCAAGAGCGGACGAGCGCTCGCACGCCCTGGACGGGAGATGCGGACGATCCCTCCAGGTGGCGGCGCCGCGTGGGCACAAGTGCACCGCCACAGCGCGCTCGACCCGGGGAATCGCTGCATACCCCCTGGCCGCCCCGCCATCGAGGGTGGCGAGGGGAGAGGAGCTGGGGCGGGGCCGTGATGAGAAGGGGGCCCGCCAAGATCTGGTCAGCTCCTCGTGCAACTCCGGGAAGAATGGGACCGAGGGGGGGCGAGGTGGAGCCGCGGGGGCCCTCCCCAGGAACCAATCATCCAGCCTAGAAGGATCGGCCGGGGGCGCCTGGGGCACCTCCAAACCGATCCCCCTGGCGGCCCGGAGGAGCATAGCCGATAGCTCGACGTCCACCTCAGACGGAGCGGCCACCTCTGGAGGGGGCCGCGCCGCCGAAGCGTCCGCCTCGCCAACCGACTCTCCCTCTGATGCTGCGGTCGACATCTCATCCTCCGCAGGAGCACCGAAGGAGACGCTCAGCCCGCTGGGCGGGGAAGCGTACTGCTCCGGGAACTCGACGGGACCACGCTGTGTGACAGAAGACCGCAGGGCTTTCTGGGCCGGCGGTGCGTTCTGCACGGTGACAGTTAAGTCCCCCCCGCGTCTCGCCGCGGTGGCCGAAAAGCATTGACGGCTTAACGACAGACCGCGAGAGGAAGGCGGGGGGAGCCGCCTCGCGAACGAGCGGCGGGACTTCAGCGTGCTCATGGTCATGCATTCGCAATGAATGCATTCACCATCCATGAACGCTGCCTCAGCGTGCTCACTCCCCAAACACGTGAGGCAGTGATCATGTCCGTCCGCAGGAGGGAGGAAACTACCGCATCCTGAAGCGCACGGCCGAAAAGCCATTCTGAAAAGAACGTCTTGCGGCCGCGAGAAATTGCTCTTTTAGCTCCCGGTCTGCCCAGGGAAAAAGCCGCGGGGCGGCTGTGCACTCAACGGGACTTTCTCGCTGGAATGCAGTGCGGCTGTAATGGCCGTGAAAACGGCAGCCCGCAGGAGATCGCTGACGGCCGCCAAACAGAAAGCTCTTTTAGTCTTGGCAGCACGTCAGGAGAGAGAGCAGGAACTCTTTTGAAGAACTCTTTGTAGTAGAAGTCTCGTAGAGAGAGAAATAGCAGGCTCAACATCAGACGGATCTGAAGCGAAGAAGCTGTCTGACTGGCGCATGACGTCGCTATTTATACCCGTATGTACGGGGCGTGGCGCGTCATGCAAATGCCACTCGCCAATTTTCATTGGCCTTTTGTATAAGGCTCAGAGATGATTGGATTCTAAGCGAATTCCCATGTAACGTCGAAGTGATTCGACTGAAGGGGAACTATAATTTACTTTTTAATAAAATATTATAATGCATTACTTTTAATGCATTACAATATTAAGTTTCCGTGTGCCTTTCAATAAATGACAGAATATCATTTAAAATGTAAAAGTTAATTACAAGTTACTTTTTCAAAAAAAAAAAAAAAAAGCCTAGCCCAGGTGACAAAAAGTAATGCAAAAACAATGTAATGCATTACTTTACATATATAAAGTGACTCAATTAGTTACTTTTTATGCAATAATATAATGCATTACTTTTAATGCATTACAATATTAAGTTTAGTGTGCCTTCCAATAAATGACAGAATGTCATTTAAATTGTAAAACTTAATTAAAAGTTACTTTTTCCACAAAAAAAAAAAAAGCCCAGCCCAGGTGACAAAAAGTAATGCAAAAACAATGTAGTGCATTACTTTACATATAATTTACTTTTTAATGCAATACTATAATGCATTACTTTCCATAAAAAGTAACAAAAGTAACTCAATTAGTTACTTCTTTTACATTACATTATACATTACAATATCAAGTTTTGGTGCGCCTTTCAATAAATGACATGAAGTAAAAGTTAATTACAAGTAACAAAAGTAACTCAATTAGATACTTTTTTTTGTGCAATGTTGTAATACATTACTTTTAACGTAGTGCCTTATAATAAATGACAGAATGTCATTTAAATTGTAAAAGTTAATTACAAGTAACTTTAAAAAAAAAAAAAAAAAGCCTAGCCCAGGTGACAAAAAGTAATGCAAAAACAATGTAATGCATTACTTTCCATATAAAGTTACTAAAGTAACTCAATTAGTTACTTTTTAATACAATATTGTAAAGCATTACTTTCCATAAAAAGTGAGGAGAGTTTGAGTGGCCAAAGACTCTTCAAGGATCATTAGTTTTTAGATTCGTTGAGTCTTGAGACCAGAAAACCAAAAAATGTCAAATAGCCTCTACATCACTCTACATTAGGAGAGTTTTAAGAAAAATCCTGCTCGATCATCCAAAAACAAACTGCAGCATATTTCGTTGTCATATATGACTAAAACTTTGAACTGGACTGGCTACTATAGTCAGATGAAACTAATAAAACCGCTTTTGGAAGCAAATACTCAATATGGGTTTGGTGCAAACAGAGATAAAACATACCCTATGCCCACAATTAAATATACATCTGGATCTTTGTTGGTTGCGGATGAGATCCTGGACATCTTGTTTAGATAAATGGCTTTTCCAATCTCATCAGGCATTATAGGAGTGACTCAGAGCTGTTATCTTGGGGAAATGACTTTGCAATAATTGTGGCCAACGTGAACTAGAGAAAAACATTTATTTCATAATTAGATTTCCTCCAACTTTTTTGTTTTACTTCGATGAAAGGTTAGAATTTTAATTATTTTATTTATTTTTTTTTGAATGGAAGAGTAAAAGGATAAACAATGCAGATTTATTTCCACAGCTGCCTTTGCTCATATTTACCAAGGGTGCCAATATTTAGGGATGCCAAAGCTGAACAAAATTAAACACTGGGCCGAAGGCCGATTACCGAACACGTTTTTTCACAATTTAACTTTAAAAATTAATAACTTGGTTAAAATTAAAATTCTTTGGCCATTTTTAAGACCCCCTTCTCGAATTAGGCATGTGTTTTTAATGTACAAATAAATGCAGCCTTGCTGAGCAAAGGAGAATGTTATAATGCATGTTTGCTGCATTAGTGTGCGCCTCTATTTCATTGCTTTTTCGCTTTTTCGGCCGGACACCGAAAGAGCTCTTTTTGCTATTTTCAGCCAAATAATTTCGCTTGCCAAACATTCGGTGCATCCCTACCAATATTTGTGAAGGGCACTGTAACTCTCCATACCTGCAGATGGCAGTGGTCTGTCTGCTTTCAGCATTAAAAAGTGAAACTGAAGCTAGGACTACAGATATAACATTTTAAATATGAATCATGTCGATTAGTTGGTCTTCATTTTCTTCATTTTAGACAGTCACTTCGTTATGAAAAAAATTGTGAATTGTAAAACTCAGATTAGATGAAGATGTAAAAGCCTTGTGTGTATCTTCTTGACTTTGTTGTTGCTTTCATCACATTTTTCTAATTGTGTTAGTCAGTTTTTATGGAAAGTAATGTGTTTAGTTACTTTTTGTCACCTGAGCTGGGCTTGTTTATTTATTTTTAATAAAAACCCAAAGTTATATGTTGTAACGGTAAAGGCCCTTTCACACAAAAAGTGAAATTAATATGCCTCTGGCTGAAGGAAGTGTCTCTGCGCTTTGTCAACACAGGAACAGCGGAGGTTTCAGTGAATAAATAGGAAAACAAAGTGCGTTACTTATTTGAAATAGTAACCAGATATTTTCTTATATATTTAAAGGTTTTGTGTTACTTTACTAGTTACTTGAAAAAGTAGTCTGATTACTTGTAACATATCCCTCATATATAGGGCTTCTGAGAAAACTACAGATTATACTCATGCATTTTTGTCTGCTCATTCATCAACAGTTAGATTGAGCCTAGTGCATTATGGGTGTTGAAGTTCTCCTACCGTTTGTCATTTGCTTGCTTTCATCACCTTTTTCTTCTCATGCATTACAATGTTGCATTACTGCATAAAAAAGTTATGCGTTACTTAGTTACTTTTTATGAAAAGTAATGCATTTAGTTACTTTTTGTCACCTGAGCTGGGCTTGCTTATTTGTTTTTAATAACAAAATAACCCAAAGTTATGTTTGGAAACTGTAAAGGCCCTTTCACACAAAAAGTGAAATTATATGCCTCTGGCTGAAGGAAGTGTCTCTGCACTTTCTGTCAACACAGGAACAGAAGAGGTTTTAGTGAATAAATGGGGAAACAAAGTAATTTGTGTATTTTGATAGTTACTCAGATATTTTCTTATAATTTTTAAAGGTTTTTTTGTCACTTTACTAATTACTTGAAAAAGTAATCTGATTACTTGTAACAAATATCCCTCATCAAAAGGGCTTCTGTGAAAACTACAGATTGTACTCATGCATTTTTGTCTGCTCATTCATCAACAGTCAGATTGAGCCTAGTGCATTATGGGTGTTGAAGTTCTCCTACCTTTTGTCGCTTGCTTGCTTTCATCACCTTTTTCTTCTCATGCATTACAATGTTGTGTTACCGCATAAAAAGTGACTAATTGCGTTTGTTACTTTTTATGGAAAGTAATGCATTTATTTACTTTTTGTCACCTGAGCTGGGCTTGCTTATTTATTTTTAATAACAAAAAAACCCCAAAGTTATATGTTTGGCAACTGTAAAAGCCCTTTCACTTAAAAAGTGAAATTAATATGCCTCCGGCTGCAGGAAGTGTCTCAACACTTTTTGTCAACACAGGAACAGAAGAGGTTTCAGTGAATAAATGGTAAAACAAAGTAATTTGCATTACTTATTTGAAATGGTAACCAGTTAAAAAATGTAAAGGTTTTGCATTACTTTACTAGTTACTTGAAAAAGTAATCTGATTACTTGTAACAAATATCCCTCATCAAAAGTGCTTCTGTGAAAACTACAGATTGTGCATTTTTGTCTGCTTACCGTAAATCCTCTAATATTGGCCTGTATTCCATTAGCGGCCGGGTCTCCAACATTGGCCGGTCTCGCTGTCAGCTGAGGTAAATAATGGTCGGTTTCTAATAGCGGCCGGGGCTATTATTAGAAACAACGTTTGTCTGGGCAGCAGAGTATGTGAGCGGAGCGGAGCGGTGTAATTTTGAATGGAGGGAGGTGCGGATTTTTGAAAAGTCGGAGCGTCGTGGTTTTCACTCAAATCAGAAAGAATGTAAAGGCTATGTTAACGGCAATGGATGAGCGGTAAATTATAGTTCACAAGGAATTAGTTTATTCCTTACAGATACTGAATATTTTCAGGTGAAAGCATGATTTAAACGGGTACAACACTAATTCACACGCAATCGCTCTGTCAGTAATGCATTAAAACAAATGTAATGGTATCTGATTTCGAATAAACAGACATCTGTAAGAAATGCAGCAATCCATAGGTAAAATAACTGAGGAAAATGTATTTTTATTTTCATTACAAACTTTGCACGGCATGAAGCAGCAGCTTGGTATGTGGTAGGAAAAAAGTTTGCACACTAGTGTTCCAAACTCTCCTGTTATTTTATTTTAGTATTTTTTATTTTAATATGTGTTATATTTCAAACATTATTATTATTATTTTTTTTTTGACACGGAGCGAAGGCGGAGCGGTGTTTCTGATATCAGTGAGCGAGGAGTGGAGCGGGAGCGGGAAATTATGAACCCGGAGCGGAGCTGGAGTGGAGAGATTATTAAATGCACATAGTATTTTATAGGTTCAAATAGACACAAAATCTCGGGTTTTTTTATACTACTGGTAGTTCGTTTTGCTCAAATAGAAATTGAGGCCTGCCTCTAATTCTGGCCTCCTTCTAATAAAGGCCTGGACCGCGATGCGCTGGAGTAAAATAAAGGCCCGGGCCTGTATTAGGGGATTTACGGTATTCATGAACAGTTGGATTAAGCCCAGTGCATTATGGGTGTTGAAGTTCTCTTATCTTTTTTAATTGTTTAGACAGCCATGTTTACTTTAAAAGTCAGTGTTGCCAGTGGTGAATTACCACTTTACCGCCCTTGCATTTTTTTTAATGCCCAACATGTCTGGTTACTGGATGTGCCGGATGTGTTCGCGCTTGACCTCTGAGTCAGCGCTGGACAAAAAGGTCTGAGAGAACATGCCATAAAAATGCACCCTGGTGTATCCTTGAGCCACTGTGAAGGCAGAGAACAGCTGCTGGGAATCTCTCCGTATCTCTCTAGCCTCCTCCTTCCTCTTTAAAGAAAGTTGCAGTCTGCAAAAGGCAGAGAGAGTGCGGATGACAAAGATTTGTTTCCACAAGTCACGAAGCTGTCGGAAAGAGCCTGCTGGGCCAGCGACTTAAAGCTGAGTGAGTCATAAGACCTGGGTCATGAAAGTGCAGCGGAGCGGAGAAAATATAAAAAGAGGAATTAAGGCAAAGAGAACACAGGGCAGGACTTACTGCTTAGTGGACAATGACGCACGGATGAAGAATTGTGTGTGGATTTGAAAGCTTAGAGGGGGAAACAAAGAGTGGGAAGAGCTACGTTTACCATCTCTTGACAGTTGAAAAGGGAATTTCGGATGATGTCATCCAAGAGATGCACTCATCAAATACCTTTCGGTGTTAGAAATGAAAATATGGTTTAGAAATTTAGACGGGCTTCGCTGTTGGTTAAACAAACAGGACGTCCCGATCAAAGAGACTCTGTTGGTTGAGCCAAAAGTTGGCATGTTAGGACATCCTGTGTGGGGGTGGGGGCAGCTTTGTATTCTGATTTTATAATTTTTTTCACAAATATTTTATTAATGTGATAGTAGAGCAGGAATGGAAGCTGTCCTGCAGATTTGATCTACATCCCTAATTAAATGGGTGTCAGTCACATGAAGCTGGTTTAGCTAGGTAGGTTTTGGATTAGTTGGGTTTTAGGGTTTTTAGGTTTTTGCTTTTTTTTCTAGGATAGGTTATATTTTGGGTTAGAGATTAAAAACCGAAACTGTCAGCAAAGTGACACATCGCTGATGCAAAAATTCACACCCCGGTTTATAATAACAGAGTCTATTATACATGAGCAATTATAGTTAAAATTAGACATTTTGTTTAAAAGGGTCATCGGGTGCCACATGCACTTTTACAAGCTGTTTGAACTGAAATGTGCGTTGGGAGTGTGTGTACACAACCACCTTAGAACGACAAAGATCCACCCAGTATTTTTCTTTTAATTAAGTAAATTAAAAGAAATTTGTGGCGTAACACCGACAGAGGCCGCTCCTGCGATAGTTGATAGACAGTAGTGTTTTAGCATAGACCCGCCCCGAGTGAGAAGTAAACTGACAGCACTGAGGGAATGTGGCCGCCGATCTATCTAAATGGGTTCATGTTTCAGAATCATTTCTCACCATACTGCTTTAAAAACGAGGGTCAGTATAAAGCAGTTTTTGCAAAGCTGCTGCTGAAAAATGGGTCTGTAACTATTCATGTTCTTAATTCATCTCCACCAGAAGAAGTGAGTGTAATTTCTTTTTATATGAATCTTTGCTAATTGCCTTTTAAATAATGTGCTAAAGTTAGCGCGTTTCACAATGAATGCGGCTAAAGTGTAACTTACACGCTCGAACATGGTTATGTCGTCTTCTCTATGTACAGTCGTGGCCAAAAGTTTTGAGAATGACACAAATATTAGTTTTCACAAAGTTTGCTGCTCAACTGCTTTTAGATCTTTGTTTCATTTGTTTCTGTGATGTACTGAAATATAATCACAAGCACTTCATCCGTTTCAAAGGCTTTTATCGACAATTACATGACATTTATGCAAAGAGTCAGTATTTGCAGTGTTGGCCCTTCTTTTTCAGGACCTCTGCAATTCGACTGGGCATGCTCTCAATCAACTTCTGGGCCAAATCCTGACTGATAGCAACCCATTCTTTCATAATCACTTCTTGGAGTTTGTCAGAATTAGTGGGTTTTTGTTTGTCCACCCGCCTCTTGAGGATTGACCACAAGTTCTCAATGGGATTAAGATCTGGGGAGTTTCCAGGCCATGGACCCAAAATTTCAACGTTTCGGTCCCCGAGCCATGGAATTTATGGAATTCTCAAAACTTTTGGCCACGACTGTACATCCGTCTCAATATAATTTATAATCGCACATTTATAATGAACAATGCATTAAGGTGACTGTCTATCTATAGTAGTTTTAAAGTGGATCAAAACTTCAACTTTCATCAAAATGGTCCTAAAACCAAAACAGTACCCGTTTTCTTGTCTTAGGACAACTTTGATCAACTATATAATTATTATTATTATATATTATATATAATAAATGCATTTTCTGCTGAAGATTTAAAGATTGTTATGAAAAATATAAGGCAGGATAAAACATCATGGCCATGAAATTTGGAGAATATTCTATTATTATATGTACTGAGGTTAATCAATTAACAATTTCTATAGGTCCACAAAAGGCTTAAAGGTAAGACATTATCTTTAAAAATTACTCAAAGTTTGAGGAAAACATTTCAGGATTTCTCTCCATATAATGGACTTCTATGGTGCCCCCAAGTTTGGACTTCCAAAATCCAGTTTAAATGCAGTTTTAAGGGGCTCTAAACGATCCCAGCCGAGGAATAAGGGTCTTATTAAGCAAAACGATCTGTTATTTTCTAAAGAAATGGACAATTTATATACTATATGATTTTGAAGTTATAAAGGAGAAAATGAGATGGGAGTTTTTCGACATATCCTAACTGTATTGAACTGGAATACACAGAGTGCATGCAGAGCTAGACAAGACAAGCATTTGAGGTGAAAAAGTATATAAATTGTAATTTTTTTAGAAAATAACTGATTGTTTCACTAGATAAGACCATTCTTCCTCGGCTAAGATTGATTAGAGCCCTTTGAAGCTTCACTGAAACTGCATTTTGGAAGTTTAAACTCGGGGGCACCATAGAAGTCTACTATATGGAGAGAAATCCTGAAATGTTTTCCTCAAAAAAACATAATTTCATTATGACTGAAGAAAGAAAGACATGAATCTTGGATGACAAGGGAGTGAGTAAATGATCTGTAAATGTTTGTAATTGCTTGGGTAATGCATTAAAGATAGAAGTTATATAATATATTTTATCTAAAATAATAATTAGCTGCAAAAGGCAATTTCATCTTTAATATTTTTCACTGTGAAGTGCTTTCATTTGGAGCAAGACCTCTTAAAAGGATAAAATGGATTTATAGTATTGACTGTCTCCTGCTTTTGACATCATATTTCATCATAGTTACTAATAAAGAACAAATTGTCTCCAGTCTAAAGTGAAAATATGGGACTAATGAGAGCCTGGCATATACTTAGTTGACTGTGACACTTTTAAATGAGACAAGAGGAAACAATGTACCATTTAAAAAAAATAATTAATAAGCAAAAACCACATGCTTTGGGCCATAACGATTGTCTTTGTAGAACAGACTCCTAAAATGTAACTTTGCATTGCTTAATTCCATTCCAGTTTCAATGACTAAGGCCTAAACAACTTGAAATAAGTTAACAATGCTCAGATATAAATACATGCATAATACAAATGTAAATAAGTGTCTGTTTTGTATTACTGGGGCACAAATGCTCACTGATCATGCCGCGAGAGTCTTATGAAAAATGACATGACAAATTGGAAGCTCTATTTGAACAGTTCATCGCTGTGTTTTCTGGAAACATCTGCGCATTAGTCACCTTCCTGAAAATGGAAATGAAACAAAGCAGCAAAGCCAAAGCAAACCCTACTCTACTGCAACTCAGTTACTCATTCAAGGAATCCCAACCAGAGGGAAAAAATGATAGAGACAGGACCGTTTTATTTTAGCAACAGAGCTGAGACACCAATTTATAACATGAGCTAATGGGTTGACCTGATTTTTATTTATATTTTTTAACAGCTAATCTCACTCCTACTTCTAAACCGCACCCTAACACTATTTCATTCTGTTTTGCCTGCTTAAAAGATGAATTCACATATACATGTTTATGTTTATAAAGGTGTTTGTAAGTCAAAAACGTACATTTTAGATGCCGTTAAACATTGTTTAAGCAAACTTATGCAAATGTATGTGTGGTAGAACCACACTTCAAGTAAAGTACATACAAACACTTAAGAGATTACACTGAGAAAAATCCCATTTGTCCCCATGAGGAGGTCAGTCTCCATTTGCGTGTCTCATAGTTGCACTGATAGAAGACAGATTTCCCCTAATGCATAATTATGTGCCACATTCCGAATTCAAAATTGCTTGACAGATTATAATGGAGAAAGAGTGGAAACAAAACGGTACATTGTGTGCGTCATTTCTGCCCACTGCATCTGCCTCTCTCGTTTTCCTCTCATTCCCCAACACACAATACTTCATGTTGTTGATGTGCTAAGAGTATGACTGTTAATTTCCCATGTGTCCCGTGTGAATTTTGTAATGTTTCCAAATGTAGCAGGCCTTGTACCTACATTGAAGAAAAGGGTGAGGAAACAATTTTCACTCAGAAATTGCTAGTAAATCTCGCTAATAATTATGAAGAAATTACACTTTTCAAATACAGCTGCAAGCAGCGATTACCAGGGTTCAAACACTTTAATGCACATATGTAAACAGATATTCAGTATTATTTAGCAAGCCTCTAATCACCTAAATCAATCATTTTAAAAAGCATTTTTAGCAAGTACAAGTAATTTGCCATAGAATTATTACATTTTTAATGTTCATGGCTGTTTTAGCTCCAGCTGTGGTACGATCTCTTTAAAACTTTGCTTGCTTGTTTAGAATCACCTGTTGCATGTGCTCACCAGGCTTTGTGAAGTTTTGAGTTTTCGTTTAGGCTTTATAGGCTTTTGGGTATATTTGGAAAGGCCCCTTTTCTAAAGGACCCCGTTATAGCTTGCCAAAGATAGAATTTCAACTTTTTTTTTTTTTTTTTTTGCTAATTGACCTAGAGAGTCTAGAGCATTGCACTGCAGTGTTTTTCAAACCTAGGACTAGTTCGCAAAAGTAGTTTTTTTTTACATTTTCTCAATCATTTAACAAATGCTTTGATTAACAGCTGTGGTTCTAGAGGCAAAGTAGTTTGAAACGAGGAGGTCTGTTGTGTGATGCAATCATTTATGCCCATGAAAAATTTGATATTGCTCCCCAGTTGCTGATTTCTTTCAAATTTGTCACATATTTTTAGGGATGTAAGTCAAACAAGCCCACCAAGTTTTGTTTTGATTGAACGTTAAGTTTGTCTAAAAGGTGCTCAAATTTCATCGGCCTACGGCAGAGATGTTTTTTGAGATACACAAATGTTCTCATGGCCACATGTGGCACTTTGGACCAAGACCACACCTACCAATGTTCATGTCGATAGGTCAAACAGGTGCATAGTTATTGCCATTTTTCCCTCTTATAGCGCCACCAAGTGGCTAAGCTCCGCAATGTTTTTCACGTGACCTCAGATTCAGCTTTTACATAAGTGTAAGAGAGTTTGGCGAAGATGTCTCATTTCGTTCAAAAATTATAGCCATTTTAGTAAAAGCAGTTTGGTTCCGATCGGGTGAAAAACCAAAGATAGGTTTTACAAAAAATTCAAAATACCTGAAAATTTGTAGCGCCCCTATAAGGCCAATTAGAGCGAGCCTTGGTGACTTAATAGACGCTGTGAGTACTAACATCCCTCCAAGTTTCAAATCTCTACAACTTACAGTTTGGTCTACACGATCAGTTTTACGTGGAGATTGCTGATCCTTGGCCGTTCTAACAATTACAATAATTTCAACAAATCTGATAAGGAAGACATTAAATTACATGTGAAAATTCGATGTATAAAAACTGAAGTAACATTTTCTTGTAAAACGTACTCCAAAAACAATAACTCTTAATAACTGGGCTAATAAGCAAACTGTATCGACGCTGTTCCAGAAGCGCCACCTGCTGTCAGACAGTGAATTTGTGTTTTCATTCTGCTGTTTTTGTTTCATGCAGATATGTTTTATGTCACAGTTTCACAAAGCTAAAGTCAGACCATTTTGTTTTTGCTTCAGATTTTGAAATTATATAATATAATTTACATCAAAAACTGCTTGTGTTACATGAAGCGTGTTTGTTTGGATTGTGATTAAAATGCAGTGGTTCTGTAACTGTTTTATGCAATCTGATTCATATAAAGGCACAGTCAGGGAAAAAAAAACATGATGAACCGTGAAACCATCATAATTATAAAACAAACCATGATACAGATTTTCTGTCTAACCACCCAGCCTTAGTACACCGATATTCCTGCTGGTTGACACATTTCTGTTCTGTCTTACCACCCAGCCCTACATGAAACAATAAAATAAAAAAAAATGTTCTATGACTATTTAAAACCGTCTTTCATATGGAAAGCATGCTTTAATCAGTCACATCCAGATGACCCTAAGTCACTTTGACATTCATTTCTAAGTCATTGCCTCACCCTGCCACATTCAAGCCAACTCAGAAGGGGGTGCATTCATGCTCCAGTGATGAAGTTTCCATTATGGGAGGGAGGGACCACAGAGCTTTCTTTGTTGCTCAGATCTCCGTATGGCTGTGTGCATGTAGGTGTAAGTGGAGAGGGGGCAGAGGAAAACCACTGTCTTTGTTCTTCCATTTGGTCAAAATATGCTCAATATTTGTTTAGTTTCACCATTGATCATTATGCTGTTTGTTATTTTCATGACAAACAACCACACTGATTGCTGATTTCTGTCAGGCAGACTGTTTTTACTTATGCTTGCAGCTACTGTATATGGCTTCACTCACCTCAGTGCTTTAATGGTTTTGTTTTTTAGATCTGGAAAGGTTTGGACTCCAACTGGAATTGAAGAAAACAAGACAAGTCCATACACCAGCACACTGGAGTCTGAGTCAAAGGTATAAAGGCATAAATCTAATGTATAATAAGATGCTTTCAAACCATCCCAGCATAAATTACATTTTAATTCAAGACATTTAGCTGAGGCTGTTTAGCTTCACATGTGTGTGTTGTGATCAACAAATGAGTGTTTCTTTGATGACGAGTAGCTGTCTTGACAATTCATAGAAATATAAACAACTACACAATGCTGAATTGAGTCTTTAAATCTTTAAAAACACTACAAAAGCCGCCTTCAAAATTTGAGGATGAGTTGAAGTCAAATAGATTTATTTTTTGCCCTCTGATTTGCTTTGTATGAAAGCTTGTTTTTTCCTGCAGGATAAAAATAAAAAAATAAGGTACTTTTTCTTACAATTTTTTTTTTTTCACAATTTTGAATTTGTCACAATTCTGTCTCTTTTTTTTCAAAATAAACTCAGTTGTAAATTCGCAATTGATTTTCACATTGGTCTGAACAAAAATAGCAAACAAGCTTATTGAAAATGCAAATTCATTCTCTGCCAGCAGGTGGCGCTTTTGGAACAGCAGATATGTAGCGATTTCCTTGCTCATGTTTATTTAATGAAATGTTTAAGCTTGTATTTCATTATATTCTGTTTATTGTGAGATGTAGTAACTATAGCTGCCACGGCACCCATTGCCGTATGTTTTCAGAAACTACACTTGGGTATAAACACTTAGGTAAGGGTGACGGTTAAAATGTTTATTGCAGCACTCCAAAAGAAATCTGCTGACTCGGGGATACCCTTAAGAGAGCTTAAATTACATTTTAATTCAAGGCATTTAGCTGATGCTTCTCTGAAGCAGCAAAATTCATTTAGATTTACATGTGAGTATGTTGTGATCAACAGATAACTGTGTCTTTGAGTAGCTGTCTTGACCATTCATAGAAATATAAACAACTACACAATGCTGAATTGAGTCTTTAAATCTTTAAAACATTAGAAAAGCCACCTTCAAAATTTGAGGATGAGTTGAAGTCAAATAGATTTATTTTTTGCCCTCTGATTTGCTTTGTATGGAAGCTTGTTTTTGCCACAGGATAAAAATAAAAAAATAAGGTACTTTTCTTACAATTCAGATTTTTTTCACAATTTTGAATTTGTCACAATTTTTCTCTTTTCTTAAAATAAACTCAGTTATAAATTCGCAATAGATTTTCACATTGGTCTGAACAAAAATAGCCAGCAAGCTTATTGAAAATGCAGATTCATTCTCTGCCAGCAGGTGGCTCTTTTGGAACAGCAGACATACCCTTAAGACAGCTTAAATTACATTTTAATGCAAGGCATTTAGCTGATGCTTCTCCGAAACGGCAAAATTCATTCAGCTTCACATGTGAGCATGTTGTGATCAACAGATGACTGTCTTTAATGACCAGTAGCTGCCTTGACCATTCATAGAAATATAAACAACTACACAATGCTGAATTGAGTCTTTTAAATCTTTAAAACATTACAAAAGCCACCTTCAAAATTTGAGGATGAGTTGAAGTCAAATAGATTTATTTTTTGCGCTGTGATTTGTTTTGTATGGAAGCTTGTTTCTGCCACAAGATAATAATAAAAAAGGTACTTTTCCTTACAATTCAGACTTTTTTCTTCCAATTCTAAGTTTATATGTCACAATATGTTTTTTTCTAAAATAGACTCAGAATTGTTTTAAGCTCGCAATTGCAAGAAAAAACTCATAATTGTGAGATTAAAATGTTACAAATACCTTTTTCATTTTAAATTAGTAATGGACACAGAAAACAAAATTAGTTTATATCTCGCAATTCTGGGTTTATACTTACATTCATATTTGTTCCTCGAAAGTCTGAATTGTTAGATAAAAAGTCGCAATTAATTTTTCCTCTTTTTATGCCAGGATGGAAACTCTCTTTTATAGTATTGAAAAGGCAAGTAGCAACAATTTCTTATGGAAACTGACTAATAATGTGACACATGGTACTTTCGTGCATGAAGCTTAAGTCAGTGAAGTGAACACATTTTTTTAGTATGACAACTCAAATGTGAGTGATCCAAGTCAGATGCATTTACAAGGAAGGTGTATCCACTGAAATGAATGCATGTTTGTTTGGCTCCTTAGATATGGTCATTTGTAAATATATAAATATATGGTCAAGTATAGACATATATCACTGTGATCTGCTTTGAAACAAAATGTGTTGTGAAACATTCTAGTCAAATCTATATCTCTTTTTTCCTTTAACAGAGTCTAATATAAGTCTAAACGTAATGAAAACTAATGGAGGCTGACCTCTGCTGAACTATGTGGTCACAATGTTACAACGTCACTCCCTTAATAAAAATGATAACAGAAAGATCAGGGCCTGGTTTCATGAAAGCCCTTAAGCTAAGAAATCCCTTAGTTATAAGGTTAAGGATATCCTTAGCAAAACTTGGGTTGCAAGAAAAAAACCTAAGGATTAACTTAAAAACCTTAGGGCTGTCATTAAGTATTCCCCTTAATTATCTAAGTGTTCCCTTAAGCATTGCTACAAAGTCCTTAGTAACCATTTCATCTCAATAAATGTATGAGACCAAAACAGCTCCCTTAAGTCATCTTAAACAGGATTTTTAAGCTCAAGTGCAAGACTTTTTAAGACCTTTTTTTTAAGACCTGCACAAATAAAATTAGTACCATATGTGACCCTGGACCATAAAACCAGTCTTAAGTAGCAAAGGTATACTTGTAGCAATAGCCAAAAATCATAGTCAAAATTATAGATTTTTCTTTTAAGCCAAAAATCATTAGGGTATTAAGTAAATATTATGTTCAATGGAGATATTTTGTAAATTTCTTGTCGTAAATATATCAAGACTTAATTTTTGACTGTAATATGCATTGCTAAGAACTTCATTTAGACAACTTTAAAGGCAATTTCCTCAATATTTTGCTGTTTTTGCACCCTCAGATTCCAGATTTTT
The DNA here is from genome assembly GCF_049309525.1 of Garra rufa. Lineage (NCBI taxonomy): Eukaryota > Metazoa > Chordata > Actinopteri > Cypriniformes > Cyprinidae > Garra > Garra rufa. The sequence continues at coordinate 11,274,855 of NC_133379.1, forward strand.
AAGTAGTTGTATCTCGACCATATATTGTCCTGTCCTAACAAACCATACAACAACGGAAAGTTTATTTATTCAGCTTTAATATTTTGTATAAATTTCAATTTAAAAAAATTGACACTTATAACTGTTTTGTGGTCGAGGGTCACATAAAATGACTTACAGGTCTTATATACATTTTTAAGAAAATGGACGAGTCACATTACTTGTTATATTAATTTAAACAATTATTATCAATTAATTGTTATATTAATTAAATAACAACATAAATTATACTATCTTAATTGTTTAGATTTTTATAATGCATTATCTTTTTGAAAATGCATTCAAATTCATTCTCTGCCAGCAGGTGGCGCTTTTGGAACAGCAGACATATAGTGATTTTCCCTGCTCATGTTTTTTTTAATGAAATGTTTAGGTTTTGTATTTCATTATGTTCTGTTTATTGTGAGATGTAGTAACTTTAGCAGCCGCGGCGCCCATTGCCACGGAACTATGTTTCCAGGAACTACACTGCAGAAAATGCTTCTCTTAGATTTTTTCTCTTATTTCCAGCAAGAATATCTGAAAAATTTTTAAACTGAGAAGGATTTGCTAGATGAGTAAAAATTAATGTCTTGTTTTCAGGAAAAAAAAAAAACAAGTCAAAGTGAGTCATTAAGTGAGTTTTTGCTTGTAACAAGCAAAATAATCTGCCAATGAGGTAAGAAAAATCTTACTTCAAACAGAAAACGATGTTATTTTTCTTACCCCATTGGCAGATTATTTTGCTTGTTTTAAGCAAAAACGCTCTTAATTTTGATTATTTTTTCTGAATACAAGACAATCATTTTTACTAGTCTAGAAAATCCTTCTTGATTTAAGAATTTTTAGATATTTTGACAAAAACATAGGTTGCTTTTTGCTGGAAGTTAAAGAGATAGTTGACCCAAAAATGAAAATTCTGTCATCTTGTATTTCATAGTATTTTCATAGATACTATAGTCCATACATATAGTACATAGTGTTTCTTTCTTATGGAAGTCAATGGCTACCAGCAGCTGTTTGTTAACAGCATTCTTCAAAATATCATCTTTTGTGTTCAACAGAAGAAAGAAACTCATACAGCTTTGGTTTCATTTTTGGGTCAGCTCTTCTACAATATTGCTTTTCAAATCATCCAACCTAAAATACATTTTCAACATGATGCTAAAGCTTTCTTTCTACTCAGTCATGTCATGACAAAATAGCATTTGTCAGATACTTTGTGGCAAATGAGACAGATGGTCTGAAATCGTTTTTGGCCTCGACGCTGGAATCGGTTGGGCATTGCCCAAATCTTCAGTAAAATCACATTCACATTTGGTGGCTGTATGTCATAACGTCTATAAAGTGTGTTTCAGTGATTTCCCAAGCAGATGTGTGCCTCATGCTGAGATGTAAGTCATTGTGGCTTTTGCCATGGCCACTGGAAAGTATGAATGTTGAAAGTCGGTAAGAATAGCGATAGAACAAGTCACGTCATTTCCAATGAAAGTCGACGCAGCCAAGCGTGTGGTAGAGCCAAAGAATTTTTCAGAGGCTGTATTTTAACCCAGACTGTGTAGGTCAGAGCATAACTGAGGTATTGTTTCACTGCTCGGAATTCTTGTTACCTCAGAGTTGTAATTTGAGACAGAATTTCTTTTATGAATGGAACAAAATTGCCCAATGCCCGTGATCCGCTGCGCTTTTAAGGCCCTCTTTTATAGCCCTAATTTTTTATTAAATGTTAATGTAATTATTATTTTGACTCAATGTGGTGTTTACCTTTTTTATTTATACTTCTCTAGTTACATGAGTAATCGTTATAAAAAACATTATTGATTACACTTAGAATCAGTTTGCAATAATGTAGATTTCATTATTGTTTAAATTTAAGTCTCTTCTGCTAACCAAGGATGCATTAATTTGATAAGTAAGATACTGTCAAATAATATTAGAGTTTGATCATTCTTATACTTAGTGTTCAATTATTATCAGTTATCATTGTTGCTCAGTTATTAATTATGGTTCTTACCATTATCAATGATGAAAACATTTTTATGAAAGCTGATACATTTTTAGGATTTTTCATGAATATGGGTCAAAGACAAAAAAGGGTTTAAGCGTAAAAACAATAAGTGTAATACTGCTTTAAAGTGTTGTTGTTTTTCAAAAAATACTAAGTTTTCTGTTTAATTTAATTGCATTTTTGTTTTTGTTTTTCTGGGCAAAAAATAAATATCATATTTACAACAAAAATCAATTTATGACATAATTAAAGACGGATTTCTTTCACCCCAAATTCTAATAAGTTTTTACATTTTGTCACTAGGTTTTGCCCATTTGCCATTTGTGTTTAATATTCTCCCTTATTCTTTTATATATTTTAATATGAACAAGTCATATGGACAAGTGAATAAGCATGTTATTTGAACTTTTACATAAATATTGTGTTACAATGTTGAATATTGAATGACAATGTAACATTATTTCAACCAAATTTTGAAATTTTATTCTCCAAAGACTTATTTGAAACCTTAAAAGTAGACACTTTACCTTCATTTAATATGCTTTCTATGGACATTAAATCACTTTTGTAAATTTCTTTTGACGTAGACATCTTAACATCTTTGACCCGTATACATTTCAAGTTAACAGCATTTATTTGAAACAGAAATCTTTTTGTGACATTAAAAATGTCTTTATTTTCACTTTTTATTAATTTCATGCATCTTTGTTGAATACAAGTACTAAATTTTTCTTCTTTTTTTTAAGGCAAGACACTGCAGGTGAATAGGGTAAAAAATAACTAAAAGTTATCACCTCACTTACCCAGTTGATTGATTACATTGGTAATTGCACACTTTTTGTATTACAAGTTTTCTAAAATGCTATTTTTAAATATGCAAATGAGGCATTATTTCATGAAATATGTGCTAATTTACATACATTTCTAGTACAAAAATCTAAACACTGAATGAAGTCAGTTTCAAAATTCTTAGAGTCAAAAGTTTTTACAGAGGGAATTTTGGGTTTCTCATTTTGTCACTCCATAATTCAGAAAAAAACTTAGAACAGACAGGAAACACAATATTTTTTACAATTTTTGGGGGGAATAAAATGTTGTATAAAATCAAGCAAATTATATATGAATAAATTCCTCTGTAAAAACCTTCAGGATATAGACAGGAATAAAAATGTAAAGTTTGGTGTGTGTAAGTGCTACTGAAGTGGAGATTTATGGCTCAGTGTAAAAGAAAAAACTCATTTTGAGGAAACGAAAAATATGCATTGTAACTGAAATTTTTTGAAATAAATAGATAAAGTGCTCTAAAAGAAACGCATTTAACAGTGTTTTTTTTTTACTGGATGTTTTCTTTCCACTAGTCTGAAAAAAACACAAAGCCCAAAATCTCAAACTTGATAACTGTGTTTTTGCCTGCAGTGTCTCCCCTTAAATCTTACTTACCTTAAACCTTTTAATTGTAATAATATATCGCGTTTTGCACAAAACTAAGCAGCAACAACTGTTTTCATCAGTGATTATAATCAGAAATGGTTCTTGAGCAGCAAACCAGCATATTGTAATGATTTCTGAAGGATCATGTGACACTGAAGATTAAAGAAATGCTGAAATGTTATGTATTTTATGTTACCAAATATCTCAGATATCTTGCATCGTTTGGTGCATTTTCCATACTGTAACCTATTTTGCTTATTAAAGGGATAGTTCACCCAAAAATGAAAATTCTGTCATTACTCACCCTCATGTGGTTGCAAAACTGTAAAACCTTCATCTTCAGAACACAAATAAGATATTTTTGATTAAATCTGACGTTTGTGTTTCAAAGATGAACAAAGGTCGTACGGTGTTGGAACAACATAAGAGTAAGTAATTAATGACAGAATTTTCATTTTCAAGTCTTAAATCACATAATTTTTGAATGCATGTTTCGTTGTTTGCTCTGTGTTTGGTGTTGGTGAGGTGGTGATGTTATAGGCCTGATGGAACAGTTTTTTTTTTAGTCTGTCAACAGCAGCCATATGGTTTCCATCAGGTCCTCCCTCCGACTTTTCTATCTCCCTTGCAGTGTTCAGGTCGATATCAACCTACATAAATCAGGGGTCATTTCCCCACAGCAAGCCTTAATTAATAAAGTAGGTTTGGGGTCGGTTTAGATTGATTCAGTTCATTGCTAGCAGGAGCTGCGTGCTTTGGATGGTTCAGAATGTTCTGGCTCACCCAGAACCAAAGGGCATGCTGGGATAGCATCGTAAAACAGGTCAGTGAAACCTGATGATGGTCAGGATTTATGAGCAGACACAAACACTCCTCATAAATATTTCCCAGCATTTCTGTGTTTCTGGTGAGCCTTCACTGACAATTACGAGGAAACTAGCTTTGCCCTGCAAAGTTTACTTTAGGAAAGTCAGAGCTGTCTGTTTGAATCTCACAAAAGCATATCCAGATTTTTGTTCAAAATGAAAAAAAGAAATTAGATTTAGCAATTTTTTTGCATTGTACCTCATCTTTTGAGTTTGTTATTCTCATTAGCAATTGCATTAAATAATGAATTAAATAAATAAATTCATATATATATATATGTATATGTTAATTTATATTTTGATTCAGATTATTATTTATGCATTTTATATTTTTATGTGCTTTCTATGGACATACAAACATGCATATAAAAATGTCTGTCTGTCTGTCTGTCTATATATATATATATATATATATATATATATATTTAGTAATTTAGTAATGTATATTATTTTACAAAAAAATATAAAAATATAGATATTAATAAATAAATAAAAATTAATAAAAAATCAATTAAAATAAATATATATTATTATTTTAATCTAAATTTTATATATATTACTTAAAATACATTACTAAAAATTAAAATCTGAATAAAAAATTATATACATTACTAAAAATTAATATATAGATTTTTATTCAGATTTGTATTTATAGTAATGTATTTTAAGTAATTTTTAGCAATTTAGTAATGTATATTATTTTACTTATAAAAATATATAGATATTAATAAATATTAAAATAAAATTAATATATATTATTTTTATCTAAATTGTGGGTATTATATATATATATATATATATATATATATTACTAAATTACTTAAAATACATTACTAAATATTGAAATCTGAATAAATAAATATATACATTACTAAATTACTAAAAATATTACTAATTACTATAATTACTAATATATATATATATATATATATATATATATATATATATATATATATAATTTATTTTTTTATTATTTTTATTTTATTTTTTTATCGGTCCATGGCACATTAAATGTAAGAAAAATGTCTACTTTTATAGTTTCAAATAAGTTTTTGGAGAATAAAATGTCAAAAATTGGTTGAAATAATGTTACATTGTCGTTCAGTGTAACATAATATTTAAGTTCAAACAACATGCTTATTGTGACTTGTACATATTAAAATATATAAAAGAATAAACAAGCATATAAACGTTTATTGTGTTTTAAATGGAAAAATATTCTTACTGACAAATGGGTAAAACCTAGAATGGTGGCAAATTTAAAAAACGTAGAATTACAACCTTTTTTTTAAACTAATTAGTATTTGGGGTGAAGGTAATCTTCTTTTAATGTCATAAATTGATTTTTGTTGTAAATATGCCTGACAATATTGTTACACTGAATGACATTTTAGTGGGTGTCTTTGGGAAATCAGGGAAAAATGCATGACATTTATTTTTTTGCTCAGAAAAACAAAAACAAAAATGCAATGAAATTAAACAGAAAACTTAAATATTTTTTGAAAAACAACAATTTAAAGCAGTATTACACTTGTTTTTTTTATGCTTAAACCCTTTTTCATTTCATGGACCGACAGCACAGGTGAGGTTGGTTAGATCTGAATAACCACGCTGTTTTTAAACTAGTTGTCTAAAAGGTTGTCATGTAATATTTCCTCTGAAGTCGTGATAAACGTGGCCTGAAAAAGACCAGCTTGTTTCGACGGCTGCTATTTCAGTGCTCCTCTATATTCGCTGTACTGTAACTGCAGAATAGCTTAAATAAATCAATTTAATGAGACAAAGACCTTATCCAGATTTATTAAATAACAAAAATGTAAGCTTATATAGTGAAAATTTACGATTAAAAAGGTACAGAGGTACAAATGAATGCTTTTCAATGTTAGACTACAAAACTGGCACTTTTATAAGCTACACACCAGATGTGTAGACCAGTAAATCTGCCGTTTTTATTGCAGTTACACCCTTTTGTGGCAGACATGTGAAGTTAAGGAGCATGCGTCGACACAGAGGTCCTCGACGGCTATGTTTTAGCAACAAGATGATTTCTGCCAAGGTTTTCTCTGTAGAAATGCCTCTAGATGCTGCGTCCTCAACAGGGCTGTAAACATTATCTACAGCAGGACTAGAAGTCGTTTTGTTGGTCTAGTTCAATTTATGTTCCTAGAGGTTTTCACTAAAAAAACAATCTGCATTGGCCTGCATTGTAATGGTTTTCAGATATTAATATTATTTTTATATGCTGTAGATAACCCTGATGTTTCCGTTCACCTCAGTGTTAGTCAGCTTGTGGTGAAATCATTCAGCAAATGCTGTAAAACAAACTGTAAGTATAAAATAACAAATGTTTATACGATGATAAATGATCTGCATATTCCGGTTATATTTCATTAGCTGTTTCTCCAGTCTTAGGCCTAAGCGTCACATGATTTTTCAGAAATCATTCTAACATGCTGATTTATTATTAGAAATATCAATGTTGGAAACAGTTGTGCTGCCAAATATTTTTTTGGAACGTGTGATTCTTTTTTTTCAGGATTCTTTGATGAATAACAAGTTAAAAAGAACAGCATTTATTGAAAATATAAATCTTTTTTAACAATTTAAATCTATGCTATCACTTTTTATTAATTTAACACATGCTTGGTAAATAAAAGTATTCATTTATTGCAAAAAAAAAGAAAGAATAAAATGTACTGACCCCAAACTTTTGAACAGTAGTGTATATTGTTAGAAAACTTTTCCATTTTAAATAAATGCTGTTCTTTTTACATTTTATTGATCAAAAATTCTGAAAAAGTATCACAGGTTTCAATAAAATAATAAGCTGCACAACTGTTTTCAACATTGATATTAAATCGGTATATTAGAATGATTTCTGAAGTTGTAATGATCAAATGATGCAAGAATTTAGCTTTGTATCACAGGAATAAATTGGATTTTAATATATATTTACATAGAAAACATTTATTTTAAATTGAAATAATATTTCACAATATTACAGTTTTTTTTTTCTGTATTTTTGATCAAATAAATGCAGTCTTGAAAATCTTACTGATCCCAAACTTTTGAGCGGCAGTGTATATGCTAAAATATCTTAAATATTTTTACAGATATAACTCGTTTTCAATTTTAAAAATAGAAATATATTTTTAATTTTTATATTATAAAAGCATTTAAAAATATATTCTGTCCTTTATATTTACTAAAATATCTTTTTGAAAGAAAAAACTATATATAAAATCTAAATATATATTTTTATGGTCATTTTTGGCCATTTTATTCTAAATATATAAATATATATATTTTTTTAGGGCTGTCAAAATTAACGCGTTAATAGCGCGTTAACGCAAATTCATTTTAACGACACTAATTTTATTAATGCGCGATTAACACAGCGCGCATTTTCTGTTTGACCCACTACCTAGCCCATAGTTAAAGAAATGGATGCACAGTGCTGCCAACCTAGCGAAAAGTGTCTAGCAACAATACATAAACACATAATTGGACAAACTTAAAATGGTTTCTGAGGCTCTTCGGTTTTGCCGAATGAGCGCGAGGTATCCCAATGCGCGCGCACCTCCCTCTCTTTATATCTGCGTCTGCTCTGTTCAGCGAGCGGCAGTGGAGCAGCGCTTTCAGTTAAACCAGATATTATGTTGCTTCCAGTGCTTGAAGTGGGCCGGTACGCAGGCACGACTGTATTTTATCCTTTTGCGTACTTGCACTTTTTCGTGCGTACCGGCACTTCTGGCATATTTAATGAATGCAAGCGGAGTCGGTCTTCGTTAGGATTGGTGCTGTGGGGTTGATGCGTAAAGCCACATACGAGTGTGCATGCGAAAACGGTGTATTATATGCACGCCAAAGTTAATTTCAGCTTATTAATAGCACGCCAAATAGAAACAGAAAGTCGTGCTAGTGCGCATTTTCATGAGACCAGGCTCTCCAATCAGTACATTATAACCAAAACAATACATTAAAAAATAAAAGAAGCAGGTTTTTGGAATCACATAACTTTAAATGGCTAAACTCCTAAAAAGTCAAAGGATCCTGAAGGCATTCAAACAGGAAGTTAAAAACAACGATAATAATGCAGGGAATAGTGACTTATGTCCAGATGCCGGTAAATGATTCTTTTCAGTGATTGAATCATGATCATAATTCAGGATTTTTTTCAGTTATTATTTCATATTACTTTGGTTGTCTGATAACAGAAATATTAAATCAAAACAATGGAAACAGTTTTGTTGAGAACTTGGCTGCATTAAATGACAGTATGTGGGCACCGAGAAGCAAACAAATGTAATAATAAATGTAGACTTTGCATGTTCAGAAGAAGTGAGCTGCTCTGTCCTGCAAATAATGTAAACAGGCTTGTGTAAGTAAATTGCTCAGTGCAAAGAAAGAGCAGTAATGGGAACCTGGTGTTTCTATGTTCTTTTTTCATGTGTCTAATAGACATGAACAAGTTATTTGAAAAACATCTATGACATTTGAAACAAGTTAGTCTTCATGCTCTATGTCAAGTATGGTTTCACTGATAATAAACACATATTTGCTTAAAGCATCCATATTTGTCCATGCCAATGTTGATTAGAGTATTAAAAACTTTAAAAAGTATTAATTTAAGGTACGTTTAGAACAGATAAAAATGTGCTATTAATCGCGAGTTAACTCATGACAACCATGCGATTAATCGTGATTAAAATTTTTAATCGATTGACAGCCCTAATTTTTTTACAAGCATTTGAAAATATGTATGTTTGCCTTCTATGTATTTATACCCAAGAAAATGCATTCGCTTATGCCACATTTGAAGCAAATCTTTACTTGTTGTCTGTAAGGTTTGAACATACAACACAATCTAGTAGGCCGTTTCACCATTGCACTTAGCCTAAATGTAGGCTATAGTAAGATTGAAAATGTATTTTCTTGCCCCTGAAATACATTTTAAAATATATTTTGGTATATGATGGCTGAAACTAAATATATTTTTTTTTTATTTCAAAAATATATTTAATTGAGATTTACTGTTTATAGCATACAATATATATTTAAATTGTAATTTGGGGGGTTATCATGAGTACCATGATAAAATGGGTTGTATGCAGCCTTATCATATTGCTAATGGAGCAGAATTTGATTTATGAATATCTGGCGTCCCACAAGTGTCAGGATCTTACCTCATCCCTCGTATTACTCATATCTCTATCCCAAATATGTTTCTGTATGCTCTGAATATTTATTTGAAGGTATAAAACTTAAGCAAAGATGAGAATTATCAAACACAAAAATAACTGTCATTCACTATCTATTGTAAACGTAACAGAAACTTTAAATGTTGCTGTTGTACACTGTGTTTCTCCTCTTGGAAGCAAGAAATTAAATTGTAATATTTTAATTTCAGCAGTTTGTCATAAACCATTTTTCATGCTCTTCTAAGATAAAAGCAATTGATGTCCCTAGTCAAAAATAAATATTCTAAAATGTGTTTAAAAATGTGCTACAAATACATTTTAGATATTATGTACTTAATAAAAACACTCTGCAATTGTACTTTTAGTATACTACACTTAATCCACTTTGATTGTACAAAAGTAGTGCTGAAGTCCAACTAAAGATATACTTATATACGTATATTTGATTGTGCTAAAATGGAAATATTGCAATACTTTAGGTACACTTTAAATATCTTGCATTTAGAGACCGATATTATTCAAAGATCATACAATCCTTATCAATAGTGACATTCAAACATATTTTAGGCTTAATATTAAGAAATGTGCATAATGGCTGGCAATTTTTGAAAAGTGTGATTTTTGCATTAAACATTCAAGCACACTAGTTTTAATTTTAATAATGTTTTATCTCATATAGTGAAAATTGTTCATAAAATATTTTTTTTCATCAGATGAATGAGGCTTACGATTAATCAGATGCAAATAGAAACACAAAACCAGTCCTAAATGAAAAAAAAAAAACAAGTTGGAAATAGAATCCAATATTTGGTGATAATATAGCATAATGAGAGATTTATAAGCAGTTGTTTGGAGTCCGGTCATATTTGACTTGGAACACCACAAGTGTAACTTTTTGCTATTTTGTATAAAATAAAAGCATTTAAAAGCAAATTTCCTGATTTAAACATCAAAGCACACTGGTGTGATAAACGGTGCAAATGTTTTGTTTAATATTGTGAAAATTATTAATAAAAAAAGTTTTTTCACTCAAAAAATGAGGTACCTACTCTCAAATAAATGAGTCCAGTCATTTTTGACCGGGAACAGCAAAGGTGTGACAGGAATCCGAACACAACCAGAGGATTAATTACTATTTTTTAATATCAGTAAGTCTTGAGTAATATGTCAGTGAATATGTTAATAGACATCTTTCTCAATACAAAAAAAAGAGCAAGACACATTTTTATTTTGTGGACATTAAACAAACTGCCCTGCAAGTTTTTTTTTTTATTTATTTATTTTTTATCCCTGATCATTTAAGTCTAATCTTTACGTTTGAGCATCATATTACCTGTTGGAAAAAAAAAAAAAACAGCACATGCTGGTTAGGTATGTTTTGAAGCATGGCAGCTGGTTTAAGCTGGTCCTGAGCTGGTTTAAAGGGCCAGTATTATAATCAGTTCAGGACCAGCTTAAACCAGATGCCATGCTTCAAAACATACCTAACCAGCATATGCTGTTTTTGTTTGTTTTTTTCAACAGGGTTACTGAGTGAATTGTTTTGTGAACCTGCCATGCATTTTTACATAGAAACTAGATGGGGAGGTTGGAACTAAAACTGCAATTCATGCACTCTATCGTATTTCATATTCAGTGAGGGTCTTTACAAAGATACAGTGGCAAAGAATTCGGTTTTTAACTTTATAAGTGGCCCTCTAGGGAACAAATAACATGATAAGATGCATATTAAATCATTCATATTACTGCATAGAAATAGTCTCACATTGTTGTAAGTGAGCGACTGAGAACAGCTGGCTTCTGTCCACTAAAAATGAGAAATGCAATCTTCATACTGACTTGTTGCCCTTGGAACATTTTGTACCGTAATACAGAGGGATGTGAGATCTTTTTCATTGTCAACAGAAAACAGAACCTCTTCCTAAAAGGGATGAAAATGTGGTTTACAGACTGATCTTTCTGCCCCCTGCTGTGGAGCTGAAATACAGAGCACTGCTTTGTTGTGCATGTTTATTCACACAAAAATGAGAATTCTGTCATTATTTATTCACCTTTGTTTCATTCCAAACTCGGATACTGTTATTTTTACTGGAATTGACTGAAAAGCAATGATTCAAGATTCATTTGTTTATTCATCTCTTGATTCCCAAAGCTTTAGAATCATGTCTTTTAATGGAAATTAGTTTTTGACATTTGAATGTGACATTTGATGTTTTTGACTGTTAATATTTATATTAGATTTAACGTTTTATTCACAAAAGAATCCTGAAAAAAGTATCACAGATTTAAAAAAATATATATAAAGCAGCACAACTGTTTCCAACATTCATAATAAATCAGCATATTAAAATGATTTCTGAAGGATCATGTGACACTGGAGACTGGAGTAATGATGCTGAAAATTCAGCTTTGCATCACAGATATACGTTATATTTGAAAGTTTATTAAAATAGAAAACCATCATTTTAAATTGTTATAATATTTCACAACATTACTTTTTTTGCAGCCTATATGAGCATAAGAGACTTTTAAAAAAAAAAAAACATTTAAAATCTTTAAAAAAATGATCCCAAAATTTAGAAAGGCAGTGTATATTTTATTTATTCATGCAGTTTTATTAAAACAATATTTATAAAAATGAATATGTTTATAATATGTCTTTGTAATGATATTTTAAATATATTTCTGTCTTTCTATCGATGTACGTCATGTGTATGTATACAATGTATTACTTTTATTGATTAATTTTCACTAGAATTTATTCATCCTTGTTTGCCAAGGCAGTCATTCATTCTGGATAAAGTTTCTTCTTTTCTCTTAAAGTCTTCAAATACACTACTTTAGACCAACTCTTTAACCAAAAAAGCTTCTCCACTCCGTCTGCGAAGGATAACACAAATACGTTTCCTTAAATGACTGCTGATGTCATAAAATAGCTGCTACAACTTGTACTCAAGCGCTGAGTTGACTAATGTGTATGATGAGAATTTGTGCAACCGTAAATATTTACATATTTGTAAGTAAGCTGTTTACTGGGTGCATGTCAGATCTGTAAACCTGTCAGAGGCTGTTTTACTGTTCAATCCAATCATGGATCATGCTAGACTTGTACAGTCATCACAAATCAGTAGGGATGTAATGATGCAGTACAATTCACAATACTGGTTTAACGATACGATTTTCCTACAGTTCTTTAAACAAGATTAAATTTAAAGTGATAGTCACCCAAAAATGAAATTTGATGTTTATCTGCTTACCCCCAGGGCATCCTAGATGTAGGTGACTTTGTTTCTTCAGTAGAACACAAACAAAGATTTTTAACTCAAACCGTTGCAGTTTGTGAGTCATAAAATGGCATTCAATGGGAGCCATGGCTTTGAGAGTCAAAAAAACAAACACAGACAAAACCAAATTAAACCCTGCGGCTCGTGACGATACACCGAGGTCCACCTCTGGTTACCTCTGGTCCACCGCAATGTCCAGCTGTCCTGAGCGCTTTCACAACAGCCGGTGTGTGACGAAGAGCAAGCAACCATAACTTCAGTCAATCAGGCTTAAAAGTTGTTGGGAGTCTGTGAAAAGTCAAAACTCCCGGGTGAGTTCACGCAAGCATATGTAATCTTTTCGTTTTTAATCGGTTGCAACAATCAGGATAAGCACAAGTAATTATGATGATCTATAAATAAAATGATATACTGTTCATTTTCTTGCACAGACCGATTGCTTTGTGTGTTAAGACCTCAATGTATCGTCACAAGCCGCAGGGTTTAATCTGGTTTCGTCTGTGTATGTTTCTCAAAGCCATGGGTCCCAATGACTGCCATTATATGACTGACAGACTGCAACGGTTTGAGTTAAAAATCTTTGTTTGTGTTCTGCTGAAGAAACAAAGTCACCTCTTGGATGCCCTGGGGGTAAGCAGATAAACATCAAATTTTCATTTTTGGGGGAACTATCCCTTTAAGACAAATTATAAATGAAAAAGTGGCAATGATTCCTCAGACAAAATGCTGCATGTTTCTTTGTGAAACTGGGCCCGGTTGCATAAAAGTCCTTAAGTAAATGGACTTAACAGTATCCCTGAGGGGGAAAAAATCCCTGAGGCAAGGGATTTCTTTAAGAGCTTTGCAACAAACATCTTAACTGTCACCCTTACCTTAGTGTTCATACTAAGCGTTCTGACAACATACGGCAATGGGCGCCAGGGTTGCTATAGTTACTACATTTCACAATAAACAGAACATAACGAAATAGAAATATAACCTAATAGAAACCTTTTAATAATTAAATATGAGCACTGCACGTTTCTGTGCTGCTTTGTGTACAGTCATTACCGGGAAAACCGCTATTTGTAGGTCTTTCTGAAACAGTTGTAAATTGGTGGATCGACAAGATAATGCATTATAATTTTCTAAACATTTAACACAGTAAAATATATTCACGTTGTTATTTAATTTATATAATTTATATAATGATTGATAAAAATTATTTTAATTGAAATAATAATTGATACGACTGATTTTCTTAATGTACATAAAAAAATTTATTTTAATTTTATTTTTGCAGATCTTTAAAAAATTCTTAAGTCTAATAGCTTATAAAATGTACATTTCATTTTAAAAATCCTGCAGATACTGAGTTTGAAATGATTTAAGGGAGCTGTTTTGGACAATTAGATAATTCAGGGAAATACTCAATGACAGCCTTAAAGTTCCTTAAAGGATAACTGTTGCCAAAATGCAACCTGGGCTGTTTTGTTTACTGTAAACGAGACAAACTTATATCTAAAAGCATAATTACGACAAACGAGACGTTTTTGAGATTGACCGTGATTTCGTTTTGTGGTCAATGGCCGGTGAATGGGAGTACTAGGGGCATACATTTGAGCACATCAAAATCGAAATCTAAGAAGGCTCGACACACCATGACACTTTGCTCGAAGTATCGCCTGGGTCTCTACACATGAACTCCAGCATTGAGAACATTGTTTGTGTACACAGAGTTTACTAAAAAGAAAGGTTTTGAACAACTCACTTTCACTGTTTGAGTTTCCGCTCGCGGCCGTCTTGCCAGTCAAGAAGTGTCGATCTCCGAATGCGAGGATGGATAGCTCCTAAAGCATATTTCCATATAAATGCACGGCTAATTCGTTGTTTTGTCGCAAGTGAAAAACAGTATTAAAATTCTAGTTGTTAAAAGAGCCTCATATAAGCCTAATATTTCGTCCTATGGAGTCCATTCATTCGCATTCTGAGATCGACACTTCTTGACTGGCAAGATGGCTGCGAGCGGAAACCCAAACAGTGAAAGTGAGTTGTTCAAAACCTTTCTTTTTAGTAAACTCTGTGTACACAAACAATGTTCTCAACGCTCGAGTTCATGTGTAGAGACCCAGGCGATACTTCGAGCAAAGTTTCATGGTGTGTCGAGCCTTCTTAGTGTTGGAAAAATATCGATTTTGATGCGCTCAAAGTTATGCCCCTAGTACTCCCATTTACCGGCCATTGACCACAAAACGAAATCACGGTCAATCTCAAAAACGGCTCGTTTGTCGTAATTATGCTTTTAGATATAAGTTTGTCTCGTTTACAGTAAAAAAAACAGCCCAGGTTGCATTTTGGCAACAGTTATCCTTTAAGTTGACCCTTAGGTTTTATCTTGCAACCCAAGTTTCACTAAGGGGACCCTTAACCTTATAACTAAGGGATTTCTTAGCTTAAGGGCTTTCATGCAACTGGGCCCTGGACCTTGTTAGGAAAATGCATTTGATACAAAAACTTTAGCTTTGTGAAATTATGCTACATAAAAGCAGAGGGGCTGAATGAAAATGCAAATTCTCTATCTGACAGCAGGTGGCGCTTATGGAACAGCAGAAAAACAACATTTCCTTGGTTATTGCTATAAACAAAGCTTATAAACAATACTTTAATATACATTATACAGGAAACCTTTATACAGGACTAGACAGATCTTAACTTTTCTGAAAACAGTCAAATCTCATCAGAGATATAAATCATATAAACCTCAACCACCAATTCTACTAATATTTCAGCAATATTGCTCCGGAATTTTGACATTTTTGCAATTCAAGTCAAATTTTTTTTTTTTTATTTCACAGACCTTTCGACCAATCACCAGCGGCTATAGCCCCACTCCCAAGAGTCCATCCCCCAAGAGTCCCATCACAGGCGGTGTGCCCTACAACAACGGCAACTCCAGACCCATGTACAACAATCCAGCCGGCCTGTATTCGCACAATAATGGCAATGGGACCCTACAGAAGCAGATGTCAGGCCTCAGTCTGGGCTCCCCCCACAGGTATGCACAGGTTTTACAGTTATTTTACAGTATTTTTTTTCTTGGGACTAGGCACGTAAGGTAAATTAGGTCAGTTCTGATTTCACATTAACTGTACACTGCTAACTTCTAGCCAACACAAACTGCAGTGCTCCTGCAACAGCCAAAAACGGATATTTATGATCCTCACAAGGCTGTGAGAAACACAGTGATTTATCAAGGAAGCAATTTTGAGCATCTTTCCCATGTTGGAAATTTACAGTGCAGGTCCTGTCTTCACTCAGAGCACTACACTACAATAAACACTTCAGACTAGAAGATATTACAGCTCCTCATGCCTATTGTTATGTAAAAATGAGTTCATGTTTGAACTGGATAGCGAGTGAAGAGTCTTTAGGGAACATCTGCTGCACTGATATTTGCAAAACACCCAAGAGTGTTTTTTGAAACACTAGAGCATTTGAAAAGCATTTGGTTCCCTGTAAAACACACTGTTTACTCAGAAGATGACAAATCAACTGTTTATTAATTCCTCCTGTACTTAAGGTGGAAGTTGTCATAACACTGATCACTCTTATGGAAACTTGCTACAGGAAAATCCTGCAGAGTGTCTGCCTCAGTACACTCAAAGATCTTAATGCATACAACCTAAAAGACACACCTACTCGTTCTTTATTATTAGGGCAATTTTTGTTAAGCTCGTAAAATTAATATGAGTTTCAGAAATTTGCTCTGTTTGGGATCAAGCACTTGAAGTGCATTCAGTATAACTGAATTGTTTGCACAATGTCAGCAAGTTTACCTATTGTTAACTATTGATATTCTGTAGTTGTAGCAGTACCTAAAATTCATCAAATCTGTCAATAACAGATTATGTAATTGATTGTGCTGTTATTTTTCCATTGAAGCATATAATTTCATGAAGCAATGTCATTGGCGAAATGACCTTTAAAGGAATGTTACAAAAGTCCTAAGAGGTGCAAAGTGTTACCTGAAATGTTTCCCCAAGCCAGAAATTACTCATCAAACTATTTGCAATTTACTTCAAATATGATTTCCAGCTTTAACAATTGCACGTTTAATAAATTATGCAGATTTACTTTGATTCGAACTTTAACAAAAGTGTTGTAATTGGATTTTTAAGCCAATTACATTGGCTTCCATTCATTCATCTTTTATTAATAACGTGATGCACTGAGAAAGAGTTTAGCTCAGTATGAAAACATATGGCAATAGCAGATGTTTCTGGCAGAGAAAGATGATCTGGATGTGTTTTGCTCTCAGTTTCAGCCCTGAACTACCAGTGAATTCATCAGGCAACCGCAATGGTTTTGACATACAGTCAGACGTCTACAGGATGCTGCAGGATTATGAGGAACCTGTGTCAGCTCCCAAACAATCTGGCTCCTTTAAATACCTGCAGGGCATCCTGGAAGCTGAGGATGGGGGTCAGTTTTACTTTTTGTTTCTCTCACAGAATGTATGTTGAAATTGTTAATTACCGGTAATGTCCTATATGTGACCCTGGACTACAAAACTAGTCATAAGGGTTAATTTTTCGAAAAATATTCAATATATATATATAACGTCTGAAAGCTGAATAAATGAGCTTTCCATTGATGTATGGTTTGTTAGAATAGGACAATATTTAGCCGAGATGCAACTATTTGAAAATCTGGAATGTGAGGGTGCAAAAAAAAGTAAATATTGAGAAAATCGCCTTTAAAGCTGTCCAAATGAAGTTCTTAGCAATGCATATTACTAATCAAAAAATACGTTTTTATATATTTATGGTAGGAAATGTACAAAATATCTTCATGGAACATTATCTTTATTTAATATTCTAATGATTTTTGGCATAAAAGAAAAATCGATAATTTTGACCTTTACAATGTATTGTTGGCCATTGCTACAAATATACCCATGCTTATGACTGGTTTATTGGTCCATGGTCACATATAGCCTTTTTTCAGTGTATGTTTTCCTATAATTTTGTAATTTATACATTTTAGTCTAAATAACTTGTATCTCACATGAAATAAAGTCATATTTGCACTTCCAAATATTCAAACATTAATAAACATTCAGCTGGAAAGAATACAGGTTCAAAACAACCTCAATAGGGTCAATAGAGACCGCAATGTCAGAATTTGTCTTGTTTTTTTAAATACAAGGATTTTGGATCCTTTTTTTTTTTTTTTTTTTGGACTGATCATAGTATAATGAAGCCTGTTTATTCAAAAAACCAAACAAAATTAGATTTTCCATTATTTGCTGCTGTGTCACTCGAAAGTGTGGGACATCCATGAGTCACTCAAATGAAATCTCAAGCTTGTATGCTTGCAAAGTTAAGCACAATATATCTGCTTTTTATTGTAAATGGTCTTTGCAATTTGTCCGAAAGTAAAAATGTTGTCCAACATGGCACATTAACAGCCAGTTAAAACATTTGGGTACAAATTTATTAGCAGTTTGCACCAGCACAAGACCTCTTTTGGCATTAAAAACACTGTATAAAAAGTCTGTAAAATTTACAGTAAAAAAAATGGCAGCAACATTTTAGGTTTTACAGATTTAACTTCTAAACTACATTTAAGGGAAGACCCTGCAGGCAAAAGCTTTATGCACCTGTCAAGTTTGAGATTTTGAGCTTTTGGTTTTTCATAGTGTTTTTTTTTTTTTTCAGACTAGTGGAAAGAAAACCTCCAAAAGACACTGTTAAGTGTTTCTTTTATAGCACTTTATCTATTTGTGTCAATAGATTTCAATTACATTCCATATTTTTAAAGGCAGTTTCTCAAAATTAGTTTTTTTCTCCTACACGAAGCAATAAATCTCCACTTCAGTAGCACTTACACCCACCAAACTTTACATTTATATTTTTATCGCTGTCTATATCCTGAAGGTTTTTACAGAGGAATTTGTTCATATATACTTTGCTTGATTTTATACAGCATTTTATTCCCCCCAAAAAAATTCCTTCTGTAAAAACATTAGACTCTAATATGTCAAAAAAATTAAACAAGAATTGTGAAACTGACTTCGTCTAGTGTTTAGATTTTTGTACTTGAAATGTATGCAAATTAGCACATATTTCATTAAATAATGGCTCATTTGCATATTTAAACATAACATTTTAGAAAACTTGTAATACAAAAAATGTTTTTAATTATCAATGTAATCAATCATCTGGGTAAGTGAGGCGATAACTATTAGTTAATTTTTTCACCTCCAATATCTCGCCTTAAACACTAATTTCATTAACTGATATAATGTTAATATACCAACCTATTGAAGTACTGACATCTTTTTTGTACCCCTTTTATAGGAAAAAACTGTAATTTCAACAAAAAACATCAAATGTGAAACGTAACACACAGAATTCTGGGAAGTTTACAGTTATTCACTGTAAATTCAGTTTTCCACTTCCAAAAACGGCATTATACTATAAAATGACCTGTAATGTCCAACACTGTTTCTCACCATATATAGTAGGGGAACTTACTGTTAACCAATTAATAGGTTTATACTGTAGCATTTTTAGTCTTTTACTATTAAAATCACAGTAATTTTTACAGTATACTATCAGTTTTTATTAAAGATGTGCATGAAACATTAGCAATGTTAGTTTTTTTATGCATGTAGGAGTTTCCTTTGGAGACACAACATTTATGGGAGGAGTATTTAAAATGCATGCAACATAAATTAGTTAGTCAGTTTATTGATATTTGCACTATTATTTAACGCCCTAAGAAAGCAAGTCTTTACCCATTTTGTGTCAGCATTGTTAGTTGTAAATGATCCGGCTGCACCTGTGTTAATTTGAGCATTGTCAGTAAATGCACCTGCAAAACATTTCACTCCCATCAGGGATTTACAGGATTGCCCTCTAAGCTAATTAGCCCTGTTTAGTAAATCTGTGGTCAAAACAGAAATAAAACACCTAACAAAATGTCCTGTTGACCTTGGTTTTGAGTCGCTTGTTAGTTAGTTCTGGTCTGGGTTGTGATGTTTTACAGTTGTCATGCTTCTTAAAAATCTATTCATTAAATGCATTGCATTTTTTGGGCTAGATCACTCTGTAAACTCTTGCAGGCCAAAAAGCCCCCTAAAATGTTGTGCTTTATGTCATATTAGCCCAAAAATGTGTTTTGACTAAGCCAGATCCCGTAGAGAGGCTTCTAGACCACGCTATACTTACACGTTGCCATCTCTTTCACGCTGTATTAGAGTCCCATAGAGCCACAGGGCTCAGAGATCAAGTGTTTAAGTGCGTAATGAGTGGTATTCGTTGACAGGTTTGGAGTTGTAACGTGTCCCAGCAGTCCTAGGGAATAACGCAGAGGTTAATGATCTCACTTTGGCACAGCAACAGTCAGATGACGGAGGCGGGCACCATTGTAACATTCATCCGTCAGTTTTTTTCCCCGGATGTTTCCTCATCCAGCAGCTGGGTGGTTTTCTCCACTGAGCTCATGCTACGCCAGCCCTGGTTTTAGGCTTGGCTTGAAACGGAGAAGATAGGAGGAGGCCTTGGCAGCTGTGTTTCAGACTTGGCCATATGGCTCAGCCCCAGCCGTGCCCTGAAGCTAACACACACCCGTGATTTTCAGCGACGTCTGCATGGAGAATAGTATCAGACTTGGGATTGAAGTGTGAAGGACAACCATTTCTGGCCATCTCTTATTTCAGGGGCAGCTGCTGAGCGCATATTTTGAGTTGTTTCTCAGTTTTTAAAGCAATAGTTCATCCAGAAAAGACAATTTCCATCAGTAATCATTTGAAAGCTGAAAAAATAAGCTTTCCATTGATTTATGGTTTGTTAGGATCAGTTGTTGGGGAAAGTTACTTTTAAAAGTAATGGATTACAATATTGACTTACTCCCTAAAAAAGTAACTAATTCTGTTACTTAGTTACTTTATTTGGAAAGTAATGCATTACGTTACTTTTGCGTTATTTTTTAAAATCATGTTTATGTTTGTTTTAATATAAAAAGTTTTATTTTTGGCAAATGTAAAAGCCTTTTCACACCAAAAGCCTAAGGCTTAGAGAAAAATAAATTGACGTCTGTACAGTAGACCGCAGAAGAAAAAATGTCAATTCTTCAGCAATTAAAAAAAGGAAAACAAATGTTAGATTATGAAGTAATTTTGCCTTATTAGCATGGATCAATTGGATCATCGAAGGTCGGCAGCAAAGACATCGGTTAATAAAATGGGATTAAATACATAAAGGATATTTGTATTATTTAACATATTTAATTATTGCAGAATTGCGTTGAATTTCACTGTTTTTGTTCATTTTGAGAAATACTGTATCTGTTTTTTTTTTGTGAGTGAGATGAATTAATGCATGTTCACATTTATTCTAGAGCTAAAGTAACATCTTACTTACAATTTCTCTCAACATGGGGACAGTAGAGCTTTTAATCAATAAATGGGGGGAAAGTAAGATATTTTCTCGTCAATTAAAAAGTAATGCCTTACTTTACTAGTTACTTGGAAAAAGTAATATTATTACATAACTTGCGTTACTTGTAATGCGTTACCCCCAACTCTGATTAGGAGAGCTTCTCGATAGAATATTTGGCTGAGATACAACTATTTAAAAATCTGGAATCTAAGGGTACAAAAACATCTAAATATTGAGAAAATCGCTTTTAAAGCTGTTCAAATGACGTTCTTAGCAATGCATATTACTAATCAAAAATAGTTTTGATATATTTATGGTAGGAAATTAACCAAATTTACATGATTTACAAATTTACAAAATTAACATAGAACATGATCTTTATATATTTAATATCCTAATGCTTTTTCGCATAAAGGAAAAAACAATAATTTTGACCAGGGACAGCTGCCAAATGCATATTTTGAGTCGTTTCTCACTTTTTAAAGCAATAGTTCACCCAGAAATGACACGTCACAGAACACAAAATAAGACCTTTTCAAAAATGTTTTCTGAAGAGTGAATTTGTATGTGAATTAGTGGAACAGCATAATGGGACAGTGATTGTGGAAAGTTACTTTTAAAAGCAATGCATAACAATATTGTGCTACTCCCTAAAAAAGTAACAAATTGTGTTAATTGCATTACTGTTTCTCATCTGGCCTGGGCTTGCTTGTTTGTTTTTAATATAAAAAGCTCTATTTTTGGCAAATGTTAAAGCTCTTTACATTTTAAGCTAAATGAATGTGCCTTAGGCTAAGGAACTAAATACATTAGGGATTCTTTTGTTTACATATTTAATTATTGTAGGTTTGTGTCATATTCAGAGTTTGCCTTTCACTGTTTTTATTCATTTTGAGGAATGCTGAATCTGTTTCGTGCAAGTGAGATGAATAAATGCATGTTGACATTTAGTCTAGAACCACAGAAACCATCATGTTTAGACAGCGCACACAATGCCTCTGCACTCCTGATTTCTCTTAACATGGCAATAATAAATGGGAAAACAAAGTAACTGGCATTACTTATTTGAAAATTTTTAAAGTAATACATTACTTTAGTAGTTACTTTAAAAAAAGTTATCTAATTACATAATTCGCAAACTTTTTTGTTTAGTGATAGTTGTTCATAAGTCTCTTGTTTGTCCTGAACAGTTAAACTGCCTGCTGTTCTTCAGAAAAATCCTTCAGGTCCAACAAATTCTTTGGTTTTTAGCATTATTGTGTATTTGAACCCTTTCCAACAATGACTGTATGATTTTGAGATCCATCTTGAGATCCATCTTGAGATCCATCAAATTTGAAAATCAGGTTAAATTGAACTTATTTTGTCTTCTTAGAAACATGCAAGTATCTCCTGTAGCTTCTGAAGGGCAGTAAATGAAATGAAAAACCATGATATTTAGGCAAAATTAGACAAATGTACACATCTCCATTCTGTTCAAAAGTTTTCACCCCCAGCTCTTGATGCATTGAGTTTCCTTCTGAAGCATCAGTGAGTGTTTGAACCTTCTGTAGTAGTTGCATATGAGTCCAAAACAGCTGTGGATCATTCAGATAACAACATAGTATTAAGAATCAAGCGTATGTAAAGTGTATGTAAAGTTTTGAATGGGGTCATTTTTATTATTTCAACTATTATTTTCTCTATTTGGACTATATGTAAACATCTTTTATGTGAAATATCTTATTCAGGTCAGTACTAAATAAAAAATTAAAACACGCATTTTGTATGATCCTCTTATTTTGGTAAAATAATTAACATTTTGCAGATTTTGCAAGGTGTATGTAAACTTTTGACCTCAACTGTAATATTCGGTGTCCTTGACTTGAGTTTTTTTTTTTCTTTCAGGGGTCTCACCTGTGGACAGACAAGGGGTCAGAGGCTTGCGTTCACCTGTCAAATCCCCCGTGCCAAAGCTGGGTAGCCCCATAACTGCTCCTCTGGCGCCCATCCCCGGCTTACAGAAGCTGCCGCAGTGCACACGCTGCGGAAACGGCATTGTGTAAGTATGATGTTTGTGCTTCTTATCAATTGGTATAAATATACAGCAATATATGCAGGGAAAAGGCAACAGATGAACGCCATTAGATAGTATTGGATAGACATAACAAATGACTTTGGAGGCCAATGTGTTTGTTTCCATATCTTTGAGCATGAGCCTCTGAGTCTTAACTTGCTGTCAATGAATGATTTTAACATTCATTGAGTATGTAATTGTTAATGAAGCCGACCTGCCGCAGCATGTGTTCCTCCCACTCCACAGGTGTTACAGACATTATTGCAAGTGACTCTACCGCTGTTGGCACTTTCCCACCGTTTCCACTAAAACTGAGTAAACAGTGAGGTCATCAGATAAGGAAGTTCCACAGAAGAGTGAAACAATGTGTCCATTGTAAATGCTGTTGACAGATATTATAGCCTCCAAATATGAAACTGTTCACTAAGATTAATGATAGGAGGTGGATTCCCAGCAAACAAAAACATTATTTCAGAATGTTCTGAATGTACAAAATGTCTAGTTTTTAAAACGTTTTATGTGAGAGTTAAGGGAACATTACATATTATTTTTTGCTACATTTTGGGAATGTTCCTTTTGAATGTTCTCTAAACATTCTAAAACACGTAGTTACATTTAAAAATGTATACAGTTGAAGTCAAAAGTTTACATACATGTTTAGTGATAGTTGTTCATGAGTCCCTTGTTTGTCCTGAACAGTTAAACTGCCTGCTGTTCTTCAGTAAAATAATTCAGGACCTACAGATTCTTTGGTTTTTCAGCATTTTTGTGTATTTGAACCCTTTTCAACAATGACTATGATTTTGAGATGTATCTTTTCACACTGAGGACAACTGAGGGACTCATATGCAACTATTACAGAAGGTTCAAACACTCACTGATGCTTCAGAAAGAAAAAAACGATGCATTAAGAGCCGGGGGTGAAAACTTTTGAATTGAATGAGGATGTGTACATTTTTCCTTTATTTGCCTAAATATCATGTTTATTTCATTTAGTACTGCCCTTCAGAAGCTACAGAAGATACTTACATGTTCCCCGGAAGACAAAATAAGTAAAACTTACCAATCTTCAAATTTAAAATAGTTTTCACCCCCGGCTCTTAATGAATGATTTTTCCTTCTGGAGCATCAGTGAGTGTTTAAACCTTCTGTAATAGTTGCATATGAGTCCTTCAGTTGTCCTCAATGTGAAATGATGGATCTCAAAATCACACAGTCATTGTTGGAAAAGGGTTCAAATACACAAAAAACTGAAAAGCCAAAGAATTTGTGGGACTCATGAACAACTATCACTAAACAAAAAAAGCACAGCTGTGGATCTTTCAGGTAACAACGCAGTATTAAGAAGCAAGTGTATGTAAACTTTTGAATAGGGTCATTTTAATAATTTCAACTATTATTTTCTCTTGTGGACTATATGTAAACATCTTTTATGTGAAATATCTTATCCAGGTCAGTACTAAACCAAAATAACATGCATTTTGTATGATCCCTCTTATTTTGGTCAAATAATTAACCGTTTGCAAATTCTGCAAGGTGTATGTAAGCTTGACTTCAGCTGTAAATAACGTTTTTGTGCTGACGTTTTGAGAACATTTAAAAACCAAATAACTTTAAACAAACATTTCATTAACGTTACTGCACAAACATTTGTTCTTAATGTTCAGGAGAACTTTGTTTTTTTTTCCCCAGTTAGTTGGGTTAGTGAAATGGATCCAATCAGCCATCAGGTTTACATAACAGACATTTGTCTAGAACAGTAGCTTTCTGTTTCTGTTTTATATCTAGGTTGGGTTCGATTAGTCAGGAATTTACCGTTTACTCTGCTACTGATCAAACAGCATCTGGCTAATCCTGCTTTAGAAATGGTTGCTGTCTGCCATATTATCATAAAAAGCCTTTTTATATCCATAAAAGTCTGTAGTATTGGAATAGCTTTTAAAGAACTCATGCAAAAATACAGTCAAACATTTCTGCAGATACACAAACATTAAAAAGGGAAACCACTATGTAATTTATTTCAAGTGCATTTTTATATTGGTCCAATTGACCCTTCACAAAAACCCGCCCTCCTTAGTTAATGTTGCTATGTTGCTACATCACGGAGCAAAGAGGAAACCGAAAACACACCGACAGACAAGACAGAGCAGGTTACTTCTGGTATGAAACAAGGTCTCAGCTTTTCCTTTGTCTTTTTTTAGAAAAATCAAACAATAAATGCCATAGTCTCTTTAATGTGTTGTGGAAAGATGTCAATACACACAGTTTTTCCAAGTTTAAGTTCTACAAAGTTAATCTACTCTCCTGATTTGTTTGTCGGACAAAATGGCGGGTTTGGATTTTATGATTGGTCAGATCGCCTGTCAATCAAGCTCAATGACTGTCAATCATGGTTTTCTGGTTTAAACCAGTTTTTCTTTGTTTGTCAAAAGCATCACTTCCTTGTAGAAAAAAAAATGAAAAGAAACCAGTTTTGTTGTTGTTAGTACATTACAATATATTGTAATTTCATTGTATGGGTCAAAATTATCACTTTTTCTTTAATGCCAAAAATCATTGGGATATTAGATATTTTGTAAATTTCCAACTGTAAATATCAAAAAAAAAAAAAAAATTGATGAGTAATATGCATTGCTAAGAACTTCATTTGGACAACTTAAAGGGTAATTTTCTCAATATTTTGAATTGTATCTTGGCCAAATATTGTCCTATCCTAACATATCATGCATACATGGAATGCTTATTTGTTTTTTCAAATCACAGTAAGTGATCACAGTAAATCACAGTCATTCAAAGTTGTCTTTATTTATAGTAAGTAAACGAAATGAAATAAAACAACAGACTTTTTAATAATTCTACTTTCAGATTATAGCTAATTTAGCTTTTGTTTATGGTGAAATTAAGAACACATGTTAAATTTCTTGTTTCTAAAAAAAATAACTTTTAGTGTGTATGGATGTTTATGATGTCATAAAAAATGTTTATTCCGATTTTTCAAATAAAAAATAATGATTTGAACCAAAACAAATCTAATTTGAGAAACTAATTTGGCTACATCTGGCATTAACAATTTAGATTTACATGTAGGTTGACCCCCCCCCCCCCCCCCCAAAAAAAAAAAAATCGGCATATAACTCTACCCAAGAGGATGTACGTTTTTTACTTTATCGTAGACATCAAATTGACCAATGTTCACTTTATGTATTATTTTATTTTTTAGAAAGAAACTTTTTACATTGAAAATATATTTGAAAATCTTGTAAGGAAAATATACTTTCTTAATTGTGATGAAAGGAACCCTTCGCCTACAGTTTGATTGACTGGCAGTCTGACCAATCATAATGCTGAACCTGCCATTTTGTCTGACAAACAAACCAGACAGAAGAGTACAGTCGTGGCCAAAAGTTGAGAATTGCATAAATATTGGAAATTGGAAAAGTTGCTGCTTAAGTTTTTATAATAGCAATTTGCATATACTCCAGAATGTTATGAAGAGTGATCAAATGAATTGCATAGTCCTTCTTTGCCATGAAAATTAACTTAATCCCGAAGAAAACTTTCCACTGCATTGTTAAGAAGGCTTCAGGGCGTCCAAGAAAGTCCAGCAAGCTGGATCGTCTCTTAAAGAGGATTGAGCTGCGGGATCGGAGTGCCACCAGTGCAGAGCTTGCTCAGGAATGGCAGCAGGCAGGTGTGAGCGCATCTTCACACACAGTGAGGCCAAGACTTTTGGAAGATGGCCTGATGTCAAGAAGGGCAGCAAAGAAGCCACTTCTCTCCAAAAAAACATCAGGGACAGATTGATCTTCTGCAAAAAGTATGGCGAATGGACTGCTGAGGACTGGGGCAAAGTCATATTCTCCGATGAAGCCTCTTTCCGATTGTTTGGGGCATCTGGAAAAAGGCTTGTCCGGGGAAGAAAAGGTGAGCGCTACCATCAGTCCTGTGTCATGCCAACAGTAAAGCATCCTGAGACCATTCATTTGTGGGGTTGCTTCTCATCCAAGGCAGTGGGCTCACTCACAATTTTGCCCAAAAACACAGCCATGAATAAAGAATGGTACCAAAACACCCTCCAACAGCAACTTCTTCCAACAATCCAACAACAGTTTGGTGAAGAACAATGCATTTTCCAGCATGATGGAGCACCGTGCCATAAGGCAAAAGTGATAACTAAGTGGCTCGGGGACCAAAACGTTGACATTTTGGGTCCATGGCCTGAAAACTTCCCCAGATCTTAATCCCATTGAGAACTTGTGGTCAATCCTCAAGAGGCGGGTGGACAAACAAAAACCCATTAATTCTGACAAACTCCAACAAGTGATTATGAAAGAATGGGTTGCTATCAGTCAGGATTTGGCCCAGAAGTTGATTGAGAGCATGCCCAGTCGAATTGCAGAGGTCCTGAAAAAGAAGGGCCAACACTGCAAATACTGACTCTTTGCATAAATGTCATGTAATTGTCGATAAAAGCCTTTGAAACGTATGAAGTGCTTGTAATTATATTTCAGTACATCACAGAAACAACTGAAACAAAGATCTAAAAGCAGTTGAGCAGCAAACTTTGTGAAAACTAATATTTGTGTCATTCTCAAAACTTTTGGCCACGACTGTAGATTAACAATGATGTACCTGAACTTGAAAAAAATTGTACTGATGTCTTTCTGCGGCTGAAACCAGATACCTTCTAATGTTCAATCATGTTTATTTCATGCTATAACTGGTAAAGAGACATGCAATGTTATTTATTGTTTACATTTCTTAAAAATGTGAAAAACTGAAAGCTGAGACAAAAGTAGCTTGCTCTGTCTTGTCTGTCAGCACATTGTAACATGAATATTAAACTCCTTAAAAGTGTTTCTCTAAAAGATTTGTCCGTTTGGACACTATTATTTCCCATTGACAATAAAATCCAAGAAGAGTCAGTTATAATAAATGACATTTAAGAACTGTCTTATCTTATCTTATAACAGGGGAACCATTGTGAAGGCCAGAGACAAGCTCTATCATCCCGACTGCTTCGTGTGTGACGACTGTGGGCTGAATCTAAAGCAGAGAGGATATTTCTTCATCGATGAGAATCTGTATTGCGAGACCCACGCCAAGGCCCGTGTGCAGCCTCCAGAGGGATACGACGTGGTGGCCGTGTATCCCAACTCCAAAGTGGAACTGGTCTAAACACACATTTGTTAACCCAAACACAATCAGGTTTTCTTTGAGGATTCAGCTTGGAGAAATGGAAACGAGAATAACAAACTGAAATTAATTTTTCGGTCCCTGCTCAACTTAATCCTGGATTCACAATCTGTAGTTTGTTAACCTGCAGTTAACCTCGTACTGAAATCGAGCAGCACTTATTCCTAGGTTAGACCGCCTTCCTAACATTCGTACAAAGCAGTTCTGGTGTTGCTTTAAGAAGAAACGTAAGATAACAGAATAGACCAAACAACATGTTCCAGAAGAACATCTGTTCACCTAAATTCCAGTGGCACACCAGCGATTTATTTTTCTGAAAGCTGTGGTGAACTGAGGTGCTCAAGAAGGCCACGAAGAATGTCTCGAGCCATGTGGAAAATGGAAATGCTATTCATTTATTCAGAAAGTTTGCGACGGCGTGTTTATTCTTTGGCTAAGAAGCCAAGACGTGTGTTTTTCTTTTGATGATCTAGCTTCCATCACCAAATCTATCTTTATCTTTGCCATAAACTGAAGAAAAAGAGACTGCATTGGGAAAACTGCATTTGATTGGCTCAGAGCAAATTTATGCTATATGTATGTGAATGTGATTTAACACCTAATGGCATCGTTTTCTGTCGCAAATATGCATTGCATTCTCAGAATAGATGTTCACATTGGCTGTCATCATGGTGAAGCAACCATTTGAAGAGAATATTGCTAAATCAGGCCACACATACCACCATTGTATCTATTCAGCATGTTTTCTGTCATAAAGCTAGCTACCTGAAAACATTTGGCTTAATGGCACAGACCTTTCTAGGTAACTCTATCACCCCTCAAACTGTGTTTGCATATTTGCGTACAGTATGTGATTTAAACTAGATTTATTTTGATGGTTTGGATGACTTCATGTAAAGCGAAACCAGAATAGTAAAGTAGATATGCTTCTATTTTTTTGGGCTTTTCTTTAAGTGGTGAGGCTTTTGTAAATTCTGTAAAAAATGAGAAATGTTTGTTTTTCTAGTTTCTTATGAATGATATATATGTGTGGGTTTAAAAAAAGGTGTAACACATAACTCTACTTTGTTGTACTAAGAACCTTCTGTAAATAATTTGAATGCTAACAGATCATGTTTCAACATAATGACAGCGAACGGAAAAGCGAAAACAGTTACTTATAGTCATTTTAATGGATAAATGTTGTCATTCCATGCCCTTCTGACATTCTTCTGTGGAACACGAATGAATAATGCTTATGGTGTACAGATGCAGCTACTAAAAAGCAACATGAAAGTATTATAAATATAGTCCATATGGCTTGTGTGCTGCAGTCCAGAGTTCTGAGTTCTGTGAAGCCATACAATAACATTGTGTGTGGAACAGATTAAAATTAAAGGCAATATTTTAAACTGCTTGAAAACTCTGGTTTAACTATTTATTAGGGCCTGCGCACCAGTGGTGTAAGGGGACCCTATTGGAATTGCTTGGTTTCTTCTTCTTCTCCAAAATGAATCGTATTTTGGGGGGCATAAACATGCTTGAAAACTAATGAAACTTTGCACACATGCCAAAAGTCATGAAAATGTACATCTGATATGGGTTTCAGAAGTGGGTGTGGCAAAATGGCTTGATAGCACCACCTATAAAATTAACAAAGTGCCCCTCGAGCTATGTTTCACACATATGTACGAAATTTGGTATACACATGTAACACATCAATAACTACAAAAAAGTCCCTTGGTACGAAGTATGAAACCCAACACGACGTCTGTTATTTTTAATAATAATAATAATAATAATAATAATACGTTTTGTGCCTTTTTTTGCCATTTTCAGGTTGTATGTAAACAAACTACTCCTAGAGATTTTTTTTTTTCAGATCAACACTAAATTTGGTCAGTGTAATCTAAATCCCTGTGCAATGTTAAATTGTGAAGATCTTGAGTTTTCGTTAAAGGGTGTGTCCGTAGCGGCCTGACAAACCTTCGCCATGAAACAGAAAGTTGTTGTAATTCAGGCATACAATGTCTGATCTGCTCCAAACTTCACATGTTCAATAAGAGTCCTAGCCTGAACACATCCAAAGGCCAATATTCTGTTATAATCATAGCGCCACCTGCTGGCAACAGGAAGTGACATATTTTACGCTTTAACAAACTCCTCCTAGAGATTTGATGACAACAACATTATATTTGGTCAGTCTAATCTAAAGGCCTTTCTGGTGTTAAATTGAGAAGATCTTGTGTTTTCGTCGAAGGGTGTGTCTGTGGCGGCGTGACAAACTTCGATGTTTCGCCATGAAAGCGGAAGTTGTTATAATTCAGGCATACAATGTCTGATCTGCACCAAACTCGATAAGAGTCCTGGCCTGAACACATCTGAAGGCCAATATTCCGTTATAATAATAACGCCACCTGCTGGCAACAGGAAATGACTTGTTTTACTCTAACTTAAACATGCAATGTCCAATCTGCACCAAACTTCACATGTTTAGTAAGAGTTCTGGTCTGAACACATCTAAAGGCCAATATTCAGGTGACAGGATGTCGTGTCTTACACTAACTCAAACATACCATTTTAAATCTGCACCAAATTTCATATGTTTGATAGAAGTCCTGGTCTGAGGACATCTACATGCCCATTTTCAGTTATAGTCATAGCGCCACCAGCTGGCAGCAAGAAGTTTGGCACATATAATTGACTTTGACTATTCCTCCTATATTAACCACTTTAGAAGCATATTGCTCTCTGTTTGCTTTTTGCCCAAAGTCACCGGGTAGCTGTGAGCCCAAGTGTGAGGGGCATTTCAACACTGCTTGCAGCTAAAAATTCTCTGTCTGTTTCGCATTTACAGTCACGAATGTGCATGCAAACTTTCAACACATAGACGTGGTTTGGAAATGTTGTATAAATTTTGGTTACTGGTCAGTTATTATCAATTGTGTTAGAGGTCAAATTGAACCCCATTGGTTTCATACAGTTTGCCAAAAATCAACACTTTGAGAAAAAAAAGCAAATAGTGAGGTTAAAAAGGGATGTTTTTGGTTGTTAGTTTTGATCTGGAGTTGACTCCAACTTATACACATGTAACACATCAGTACCTACAAAAAAGTAAACCCAACAGGAAGTTTTGTACTTTTTTTTTTTTTTTGCAATTTTCTATTGCATTCTATTTAAACAACTCCTCCTAGGGAATTTTTTCAGATCAACCCAAAATTTGGTAACTGTAATCTAAAGCCCTTTGTGACATTAAATTACAAAGATCTTGAGTTTTCATTGAAGGGTGTGTCCGTGGCGGCATAAAGTTCAGTGTTTTGCCATGGAAAAAGAAGTTGTATCTCAGCTGTACAATGTCTGATCTGCCCCATACTTCACACATTCGATAAGAGTCCTGGCCTAAACACATCTGAAGGCCAATATTCTGTTATAATCATAGTGCCACCTGCTGGCAACAGGAAATCACTCTAACTTAAACATGCAATGTCCAATCTGCACTAAAATTCATGTTTAGTAAGAGTCCTGGCTTGAACACATCTAAAGACCAATATTTAGGTGACAGGAGGTCACGCTTTACGCTAACTCAAACATACCATTTTCAATCTGCACAAGTTTGATAAAAGTCCTAGTCTAAACACATCTACATGCCAATTTTCAGTTACAGTTAAAGCACCACCAGCTGGCAGCAGGAAGTTTAGCACGTATTAATTGACTTTGGCTTATTCCTCCTATATTAACCTCTTTAAAAGCATATTGCCCTCTGTTTGCTGTTTGCTTAAAACCACCGGGTGGCGGTGAGCCCGAGTGCAAGGGCCCTTTCAACGCTGTTTGCAGCTTTAATTTCTTCTTGAAATTCTGTGACTGTTTCTCACAGTCATGAATGTGCATGCAAACTTTCAACATAAACGTGGTTTGGAAATGTAGAAATTTTGGTTACTGGTCAGTTATTATCAATTGTGTTAGAGGTCAAATTGAACCCCATTGGTTTCATACAGTTTGCCAAAAATCAACACTTTGAGAAAAAAAAGCAAATAGTGAGGTTAAAAAGGGATGTTTTTGGTTGTTAGTTTTGATCTGGAGTTGACTCCAACTTATACACATGTAACACATCAGTACCTACAAAAAAGTAAACCCAACAGGAAGTCTGTTATGTAGAAATTTCTTTGCCAGTTTTGTACTTTTTTGTTTGTTTGTTTGTTTGTTTGTTTGTTTTTGCAATTTTCTATTGCATTCTATTTAAACAACTCCTCCTAGGGAATTTTTTCAGATCAACCCAAAATTTGGTAACTGTAATCTAAAGCCCTTTGTGACATTAAATTACAAAGATCTTGAGTTTTCGTTGAAGGGTGTGTCCATGGCGGCATAACAAAGTTCAGTGTTTTGCCATGGAAAAAGAAGTTGTATCTCAGCTGTACAATGTCTGATCTGCCCCATACTTCACACATTCGATAAGAGTCCTGGCCTAAACACATCTGAAGGCCAATATCCTGTTATAATCATAGTGTCACCTGCTGGCAACAGGAAATTACTTGTTGGACTCTAAATTAAACATGCAATGTCCAATCTGCACTAAAATTCATGTTTAGTAAGAGTCCTGGCTTGAACACATCTAAAGACCAATATTTAGGTGACAGGAGGTCACGCTTTACGCTAACTCAAACATACCATTTTCAATCTGCACAAGTTTGATAAATGTCCTAGTCTAAAAACATCTACATGCCAAGTCAAAGCACCACCAGCTGGCAGCAGGAAGTTTAGCACGTATAATTGACTTTGACATATTCCTCCTATATTAACCTCTTTAAAAGCATATTGCCCTCTGTTTGCTGTTTGCTTAAAACCACCGGGTGGCGGTGAGCCCGAGTGCAAGGGCCCTTTCAACGCTGTTTGCAGCTTTAATTTCTTCTTGAAATTCTGTGACTGTTTCTCACAGTCATGAAAGTGCATGCAAACTTTCAACATAAACGTGGTTTGGAAATGTTGTATAAATTTTGGTTACTGGTCAGTTATTATCAATTGTGTTAGAGGTCAAATTGAACCCCATTGGTTTCATACAGTTTGCCAAAAATCAACACTTTGAAAAAAAGCCAATAGTGAGGTTAAAAAGGGATGTTTTTGGTTGTTAGTTTGGATTTTGACTTGACTCCAACACAAACATAGCCCCCAGATTTTTTAATGCAGCAGATGGGTTAAGGGGCCGTTCACACATAATGCGTCTTTGCGTCTAAAAAAGCGAGACGGGGCATTCAGGAATGTTTTTAAAAAGCAGTGCAGAATGCCCATTTAACCAAGTTGCCGTCAAATAAAACAGTTGCCATGCCAACTTGCAACTGTAAACAAAAGCTCACAATGCTTGCCCCGCCTCCGGGGTCTTCTGATTCGTCCACTGTTTTGGAGCTGACATTGATGAACATAAAAGCTTATAAAAGCAAGAGTTTTGGTCATACACGTCCGTCTAGTGCATTTACATAAAAAACATTGGAAAGGTACTGCATTGGAATGGAAAAACACATTCTGTGTTAAAATGTTTTCTCTGCCATAGCTTTCAAATATCTTTAATCTTTAAATAAGACACATTGCATCAAACATCGCTGGTTCTAACATGAAGAGCATGATTAGCTAATTCAGGTGTGTTTAATTCCGACAGGAGCCAAACGCTGCAGGATAGTGGCCCTTCTGTTGGAGGTTTGGACTCGCCTGTACTAAACAGTTTCACGGAAGAAGGCCGTGCAAGTTTGGAATCACATTGGGCTCAATAACAGATTGTGTTACATTTGTTCACGTTTAAAAAAAAGAAAGAAAAAGAAACCAGCAGGTTTGTTTTGAGCCTGTGAGTCTGTATCTGACTTAGCGCCTCTCCCAGAGCTCCTGTGGATGCGTTTCCATACTATTGCCAAATAACCATTTGCCGTTTTCATTGTCACAACAATCTCGTATGCTTTTGTTTATCAGACACGCTCTGTCGGTATGTGACCGACATTAAAATCTTCCAGTTTCACTGTAGTTGGCTTGTTTCTTCAAAGCACTTCTTGCATACAGTAAGTTTCCATGGTTTAAATGAGCATGTTTTCCCGAAGAAATTTCACCCAGCTGAGAGGTTTGCATGTAAAATGAGAGGGGTTTGTGTTTTCAGCTGTCAAGGTCAAACTGCAGTCCTGATACATGGCTCTCGCTCAGTGGCCTCTTCGTAATCAGAAACAGAACTAGCAATGCACTTCAGTTGCTTTTCACATTCCATTTACGCTTTTTCTCTAGCCCTCACCATCTCCAGCCATCACAAGAGTTGCTGCAGTTCCTACATGTGAAATAAAATGACTTGTTCTAAAATGCACAGTGGTTAATATTGCGGCAAACCCTAGAACTCTCCACCGGTTTTGCCAAGCTTGACTCAGTAAATGTTTCAGGTCGGGTCATGCTAAAAATATTGTGAAGCATGTTGGTATTTCATACTGAGACATTTCCTTTTCAACACTTTGTGATTAACAGCTAAATAAAAAGTGAAGTTATTATTCAAGGTTTCTGCCAATGAATAATGTTCACAATGTGATTTCTCCCAATGTGTTGATGTAGGACCCCATATGTATAGTTTATATAGCTTAATAGTTTTATTACAGTCACATTTGACAAATAAATTAGAAATGTTAAATATATAATTTAATGTAATCTTAACCCTCTGGGCCTCTTCATTTGTGGGTCACACTAGGTCAAAAGTGATCGAAGCCTTGATATGTAACTTTATAATTAGAGGAAACCCTATTGTAATTGTTAGAATGGCCAAAGATCAGCCATCTCCACAAAAAAAACTCATTGTGCAGACCAAACCATAAGTTGTAGAGACTTGAAACTTGGAGGGATGGTAGTACTTAGACCATCTACCAATGTTACCAAGACTCGCCCCAATCAGCCTGACGGGGGCGCTATAGTGATCAAAAGTACAAAATCGCTCATAACCCCTAAACCGTTCATTGCAGGCTCAAGTGTCATTATGTCGTTGACAAAATGCCTCGTATTCGTCTGACACCCCAGGGAAATTTTGAGGTATTTTGCAGTTTTTGAAAAACCTACTTTTGTGAACTAGTCCTAGGTCTTTCGCCCGATAGGAACCAAATAAGTGCACGATGATTCTATGAAGAGTGAATATCAATAGTTATCAAAAAAAATTAAACTTTCAACTCTCTGTTGCAAAGGGACACCAAAACATTGGAAATGGGCAGGGCTGCCTTAAGTAAAAAGGCTATAACTTTTGAACAGAATGTGAACATGTATGTAGGAGCTGAACCTGAGGTCAAAAAAAGTTGCAGTGCTTGGCCACTTCTTGGCACTATAGAAAAACATAAAAACAACCATAACCATGCAACCGTTTGTCCTATTGACATGAAAATTGGTACGGACTGTCTCGGTCCAACGTGCCACAAGTGGCTGTAAGAACATTTGCGTATCTCAAAAAACATGGCCGGTGGTCTTGTTTGACTCACAGCCCTATATAGGTTTATAAGAAATTGCCCACATTTTTCAAAAGCGCAAATTATTGTATATTGCGCACAGTATTCGTATCATATAATAGACCTCCTCATTCCAAACAACTTTGCCTCTAAAACCACTGCTGTCAATCAAATCCTTCATTTAATGATTGAGAAAATGTAAAAACCTACTTTTGTGAACTAGTCCTAGGTTTTTCGCTCAGTCTGGAAAAACACACTGCAATACACTTCTCTGGACTCTCTAGGTCAAGAAGTATCAAAAAATGTTGAAATTTACCCTTTGGAAAGCTACAACAGGGTCGTTTAGAAAAGGGGCATCTAAATCTACCCAAACGCCTATAAAGCCTAAACAAAAACTCAAAACATCACAAAACCTGCTAAGCACATTCCACAGGTGATTCCAAACAAACATGCAAACGTTTAGGGAGATCACAAAATAGCCATAAATGTTAAAAATCTTTATATTTCTAGGGGAAATTACCTGGATCATTGATTTAGTTTGTTACAGGCTTGATAACTTATATGTAATGTATTTTTTCATATGTGCTTATATGCCTTAAAGCGCTTGAACCCTGGTAATCGCTGCTTGAAGCTATATTCTCATATATTTTTGTTCAATAATATATTTTTTTATTATTATTATTTAGAATTTGGGGGGGATATTATGATACTATGCAATATTTATACATTTTCATGAGCTATTATTTCCATTCATTTTTTTTTTTCGCATTTCCATTTAACATATCTGAATCACATTGTTTATTTTTTTATTTTTGTGGGTTCACATAGCTAAGTTGACAGAAGTGACCAAGTTCCATCTCATTTCGATGAGGCAAAAAAAAAAAAAAGTTTTTTTTCCATGTCAGTCATTTTTGACTGCAAAGGTACCAAGTGTTACTTTTTCATTTTTATCCCTTTAACATATCCTAATCATGTCCATTATTTTTTTGTGTATTCACACAGCTAATGTCATAAAGCAAGTGTCATTTCATTCCTATTAGGCAAAATATACATTCATCATTTATTTCCTACAGTATGTTAGTCATTTTTGACCACAAAGGCACCAAGTGTTACTTTTTATTGTTCAACCATTTAACATATCCAATTTATGTCCATGATTTTTTTGTGTGTGTGTGTGTGTGTGTGTTCACATAGCTAATGCGACAAAAGTCACCAAGTGTCATTTCATTCCTATGAAGCAAAAAATCTAAAAATTAAAAATGTTTTAGCCAAAAGCAACTGAAGAGGCCCAGAGCATTTTGAGGCTAAAATAAACTAAATTAAAACTCAGCAGAAAGTTCCTTGGTTGCCTAGCTAGATAAACAAATAATATTTGAGAACTTAGGATATCTATCTTTAGATAATTTATTTTTCCTTTCTTAATAAAACGTTCATGAAGCCCCTGACTTCCAAACCACCAGGAAGACAAAGTATCCTAGTGAACAGCATGCTTACTCTGCACCTCCGGCTAGGCCAGCATCAAACCAGCTTGGAAATTTATGGTCATTTCAGCGGGGTCACCAGTTTTGAAACGTCGGAAAGATCCGCCGGGAGATCCAGAGGCATGCGTACAGAAGCCGATCTCTCTTGTGCTGAGTCAGAGAGCGCTGGCAGCACGCTTCTCAAGACCAAGTTTGGACAAAACTGTGCAAGGCAGATGTGGAGAGGGGCCGGGATGGAGTATGGTTTAGATTAAGAGCAGAAAAATAGAAGCAGATAACTGGAGATCTTCCTTTGCAACAGCTAAAAATAAACCAAGAGCTTTGTGTATTGTAAAAACGATCAAAAAACTCCTGAAGTCCAGCTCCAGGTTCCATTTCTGTGCCAAGACTCTACAACAACTAGTGAAGAATATAGTGAATTACGAGTATATACTGGAACATTTCATAAGTCGGAAATATGCTTAATGTTCTGGCGTGTACCGTGACTGAATATAAAAGTAGTGCAGTCAAGACAAGAAGCATACAGGGTTTGATGAGAAAGTAAACCAGCATGTTAGTATAATCCAGTGTAATCCAGGGATTTTACTGCCATGGAAAAGTTTACAAGGAAAAAGAAAAGTCATTTAATTGTTTCATCATATTCATTTTTAAAAACGATACCGGTAAAACTGGAACAGCAATCTCTCTTGGATAATTTTTGCAATTTTTCTCAACAACGAACAACTGGAAATCATTGATTTCATTGTTGGCGAAAATGAGTGGGAACCACTTCTAAAGTGGATTTCCGGAGGCACAATCACTGAGTTTTTTTCTCTTTCTTTACTGTATTTGTGTGACAAAATGGCAAACATATAGCAGAGCAAACCGCAGTATAATTAGTGGCTTCACAGAATCCAATATCCAGCGGCTTCTCTAAACAGTTGATATGATGTCATCGCCTCACTAAACAAAGTTCCCAAAGTGTGCTAAATGAGGTCATTAGAGGCAATACGAGGGAAACCCCTGCTCTCCCAAGCTATAATAAAAACTATAAATGTTCTTTCATGTATAGCCAGAATAACCAGCCAGCCACCAGGGTTGCCAAGCGTACGGTTTCCCTGCAGAATTTGGCTACTTTTAAACTCGGTCGGGTTTTGTTTCACAGATTGCACTCTTTTTGGGGTTTGAAATGTTTGCATGAACATATACTCTTCCCAGCATATGGTTTTACAAATAGAGGGACTGTGTGCTTTGAGAAAGTGTAGGTTTTTGTTCCATTTGGGCTTCAAATAGTAAATGGAGTGAAGTCTCAACCTCAGACGTCACACCCAAGAACTGTTGGGTGAATGCCTGATGCATAAGACACACAGAATGGCAAACACTTTAGGAGTTTCAAAGTTGTCTTTAAATTGCATGAATTCTGCTCAATTTTCAGGAGTCGGTGTGTCACGATCTGTAAAGGACCTCTTGGAAACAAAGTTGTTGTAACTCCAAAGCCCCTTTTAGAAGAAGAAAATCATCACGTTTATAACTGTGACAATGATCATTTATTAGAATCAACTAAATGCTGGGTTTTCAAAAGTATGTGAAATTCACAGCACCATTATTGCACAACTTTCTTGCATAACTATTAGTTATACGTTGGTCTGTTACTGCAAAGACACTGACTTTCATTTTCACGCCCCTAAACACGGCGCTGAATAAAACAAAATGTGATTGGCAGCTTTACATGTCTGGCAGATGGCCTCTTGGATGGTCCTTGGTCAGTGAAAGTTGACTGTGGGAGATTACGTTCAGTGTTACCCTTCTTTGAGATGTTACTTACCTGGTATTGCTTACCTACTTTGTTATTATTCAAATTAACATTCAAAGTGATTAATATACTGGCAAAACGAGAGGTTTAACCTCTCTAGATTTGAAGCATTGTTAATGTTTCCAGATTTTTTTTTTTTTTTAGGTTTTTTAAAATGCAGGACACAGGTGTAATATACAGTTGAGGTCAAAAGTTTTCATACACCTTGCAGAATCTGCAAAATGTTAATTATTTTAACAAAATAAGAGGGATCATACAAAATGCATGTTATTTTTTTATTTTTTACTGAGTAAGATATTTTACATGAAAGATGTTTACATATAGTCCACAAGAAAAAATAATAGTTGAATTTATAAAAATGACCCTGTTCAAAAGTTTACATATACTTGATTCTTAATACTGTGTTGTTATCTGAATGATCCACAGCTGTTTTTGTTTTTGTTGTTGTTGTTTTTTTGTATAGTGATAGTGATAGCAGTCCTAAAACCTGCTTTTCTTCGGATAAATTCTTCAGGTCCCACACATTCTTTGGTTTTTCAGCATTTTTGTGTATTTGAACCCTTTCCAACAATGACTGTTTGATTTTGAGATTCATCTTTTCACACTGAGGACAACTGAGGGACTCATATGCAACTATTACAGAAGGTTCAAACACTCACTGATGCTCCAGAAGGAAGCACAGTGCATTGAAACAGAATAAGGATGTGTACATTTTACTTCTGTCTAATTATCTTTTTTTTTTTTTATTTAGTATTGCCCTTTTGAAGCTACAGAAGATGCTTACATGTTTCCCAGAAGACAACCTAGGTTGAATTTACCCTGATCTTCAAATTCAAAAGGTTTTCAAACCCTTAAACTTAATGCATCGCTTTTCCTTCTGGAGCATCAGTGAGTGTATGAACCTTCTGTAATAGTTGCATATGAGTCCCTCAGTTGTCCTCAGTGGGAAAAGATGAATCTCAAAATCAAACAGTCATTGTTGGAAAGTGTTCCAAAACACAAAAGAATTATTTGGACCTGAAGGATTTTTCAGTAGAAGAATGGGCAGTTTAACTGTTCAGGGCATGCACAACTATCACTAAGCAAAAAAAAAAAAAAAAAAAATGCTGTGGATCATTCAGGTAACAACACAGTATCAAATGTGGATTATATGTAAATAAAAAACAACATGCATGTTGTATGATCCCTCTTATTTTGGTAAATTAATTTTTAACTTAATTTGGTAAAATCATTTTTTCAGATTCCAAGGTGTATGTAAACTATTGACCTCAACTGTATTAGAGGAATCACACCTGTGATGGCAAACACTGGGACTCCAAGAGGATCCACTGATGCAGCTGTGACAGAGCAGCTTTAGAAGGAACCTCTGTGACTGGAGAGGTAGAGAGAGGAGCTCTGGGACTGGAGCAGCTTGGAGACCAGCTCTGGCTGAGACCAAGACAGGAAACATGACATGACAGGCATCTGTGTGAGACAGTCAGTCACGTCAGGGGCCTCTGGGAAGCTTTGGAAGGAAAGGAAAGGAAAGGAAAGGAAAGGGGGTGAGTGAGGCCAAGTATGGTGACCCATACAAGGAATTTGTGCTCTGCATTTAACCCATCCAAGTGCACACACACAGTAGTGAACACACACACACCGTGAACACACACCCGGAGCAGTGGGCAGCCATTGCTGCGGCGCCCGGGGAGCAGTTGGGGGATCGGTGCCTTGCTCAAGGGACTCACCTCAGTCGTGGTATTGAGGGTGGAGAGAGTGCTGTACATTCACTCCCCCCACCTACAATCCCTGCCGGACCTGAGACTCGAACCTGCAACCTTTGGGTTACAAGTCCGAATCTCTAACCATTAGGCCACGGCTGCCCACTTTGCAACTGGAGCTGCCATAACGCAGAGCTCTGTAACCATAGCTGATTCTGGGGTTGCAGTAGCAGAAACCATCAGACTGGACAAGAAACTCTGGGACCAGGTTAACTTGAGTGACCTCTGCTGACTGCTGGTTTTGGAGCAGCAGTGTTCAGAGTGGCAATCACAGTGATTTCTGGAGAAGCCCTGACAGGATCTTTGGAACCACATTGCCTGTGGCAGGAACCTTGGGAGCTGCAGTATGACAGACATCTGTGACCAGCGAAGCTGAAAATGGGCATATTTTGATTTCCTAGGCAGGAGTCTTTGTAATGCAGGAAAATGTTGATGTTCTTGATGTTCAGATCTCACCATTTCTTGTCAGAACATCTGGATGGGGCTGCATATTTGTCCTGTTCCACCTTCCCTGCTCCACCTGCTCACTCTGAACCTTGGTGGACTTGGAAACAACAGAACAAAGAGGCAAACCTCTAAAACCTGCTCTTTTCTGCCTCTTGTTTGTTTTCTCTCCCCTCGTCTCTTTAGGGTTGTCTATGTAACAAAAGTAGCCTTGTGACCTTATCCCAAATAAAAAACACAAAATGTGCAGTTGCTATACCTGAAATATACAATTTACAGTCACTGTTATGCAAATTGAAAACCAGCATTTGGTGATCATATGGCTCGCTACCAGAAGCCCTGCTTCACAAAACCTAACATTTGCTGCAGTTTAATTATTGGTAGAATATAGTAGTAGTCATACAATATGTCAAACCTTTAGCCTATAGCAACACTTTTAAAGTAGCCCAATTCCTCTAGAACCACAGACTTGGCAACCCAGTGTCTCCTATCTCTCCTGTAACCACAGGCCTCACCGGTAGCCAGTTTTCTCGTCCAGACGAGGTTGGAGCACCGCCGTGTGGTCGGTTGGTGTCAGCGTTGTACGGGAAATGATCTCTTTACAACAGGAGTCGCCACACTCAGTCCTGGGGGGCCAGTTTCCTACAGAGTTTGGCTCCAACCTTAATCAAACACAGCTGAACCAGCTAATCAAGTCTTTATAGGTACCTGAAAGTTCCAGGCAGGTGTGTTGAGGAAAGTTGGACCTAAACTCTGTAACTGGCCCTCCAGGATCAAGTTTGGTCACCCCTAGTCGCTGTCCAACAATCTCAATGATAAAATGCTATCAACAAGTGTAAATACATGGTAAACACTGTTGATACACACACTAAAAGAAGCTCAAACATTTCAGATTCGTTAGTAGCTTAAAAGTAACTGCAAGAATGGCCCAGAGGCGTGCGGTTAGCTGTAAGAGTAGCTCTAGCATCTTTTTGCAGATGCCACTAGGTCTGAATACGTATCTAATGCAGTGTGGCTGGCTGAACTGTCCAAATTTTTTTGAGGCCACTGTTTGACATAAAACATATTTATAAACAGATTTGGCTAAATTCTTGATTTCATGAATTATGAACACTCCAACAGAATCAAGTCACTTGTTTGCTTCTTTCTACCTTTTTGCTACCGTGTTGCTAGTTATTCAAGATTTACACAGCTTTATATTTCAATAAACTGTAAATTCAAACAATATTTTCAGATAAACTATTTCAATTCTGCACATTTGTAATTAAAAAAAGTCTTATAAAGTTTGTATAAGCGATTTCAAGCCTGAAACAAAGTGTCAAATTCAGCTGACCTTTCTTCATGATCCGCTCGCTGCCTGCCCCATAAATTGGCTGTAAAAAAAAAAAAAAAAAGCAAAGCGTCTCTGTGGTCAGCCTAGGGTCCGAGATATGCCAAAAAAAAAAGCAATCGGTGCTACCAACAATTCCACAGCAAAGCAAACAGTGTTCCAACCAATCACCGTCAGGGGTTTGGTGTTGTGGACTTTCGCTCTGCCTCCCTCACATCCCTGCACCAGTAGGAAAGTCCACAACACCAACCCCCTGGATAATAAATGGAAACACAGCTACTGTTAAATTTCCAATCACACTTGTAAGAGACTGAAGTTTGCAGCAATTTGTATAAACGTCTGGCTCCCAGCAACCACTGAATGCACATTTGTCTACAAGCCAACTGTAAAAATATTGAAGCACAAAGAAAGAGGCATTTTTGTTTGTTTTGTTTTTTTGTAAAAAGTCAAGTCATGTTTCATTTGCTTACAGGATTACAATTTCTCTATTTACAATAAAAAAAAAACTCCATTCAAATACATGTATAAACCCAGGCAATATGGATTTCATTTTCACAATATAAGGAAAAAAAGAAACATAACCGCATCCATTTACAAGCAAACTCTTGGCCTTTGACCGACCCGTTGTCCACAACTCTGGAACGCTGCCGTGAAAATGAGCTTCCATTCAACAAGTCTGCTATTAAATTTACTGGTGCAATATCACACGAGTCTCTGTTCATTCTGAGCTTCCCTCGGTATCTTTAGATTTTTTCTTCTTTTTCTTTTTCTTTCCACTCTCCGTAACCTGTGTAAAAGATTGTTTAGAATTAGTGCCATCAAACAAGATGCCAGGGAAGAAATAAAACAGATTCTGCGTTAATATTTCTCTTATTTTGCATTTCACCCAAAGCAAATTCTGCTCACCTCGGTTTCTTCCTCTGCTGGAGCCTCAGCCGCTGTCTCTTCCGCTAGCTTCAATTTCTTCTCTTTCTTCTTTTTCTTCTTCTCCTTCTTGATTTCTTCTTCTGTCTTTGTCTCTTGAGCAGCCGCTGCATCACTTTCGCTTCCGCTCTCATCTCGCTTCCTCTACAAAATCATGGATAACTCTAATTAACGCCATATCAAATATGAAAAAGTGCAAGTGTATCCATGCACTTCAGAAATCGTACCTTTGATAGTGTCTGAGCAGCCTCTTCAGTCTTTTTCCCCTTTGGCGTGCTAGGAGAAGAAAAACCACCAAATTAATTGTTTTCCTTAACCCGATCTGTTTTGAAATATCTGGTCCACTGACGATTTGCACCTTCTTGTGGGCGCTTTAGGAATTGCATGCAAGTCCACCATTAAAAATGAAAGTGTTCACAGATACATTGTCTTGCTGTGCCTTTCGTAAACTTTATACGGCATTACATAATTTCTTGACATGTACTTTAAGCTTGATGCTAAGAAACAGGCAAACTCACAGTCACCAGAGTTGCCAAGTCAGTTTATAAGCACCTTCAGGCATGTTTTAGGCTTTCAGAAGTTGGGATTTTATTTGAGGTCTTATGCAAATAATTATGGGGAAAAAAGCTCAAATTAATGCACCCACATGAAGCACTTGCTCATAAACATGATGCAAGACTACTGTGTGATGCACCTTACAAATTCAGTTACATGCCCAAAAATTTAAGATATGATGGCTAAAGTGCTCCTATATGGGTTTTTGTGCTTGTTTTGATGTCCACATATTCATTACTGTGGCTATAGCATTTAT
This sequence comes from Garra rufa, assembly GCF_049309525.1. Classification (NCBI taxonomy): domain Eukaryota; kingdom Metazoa; phylum Chordata; class Actinopteri; order Cypriniformes; family Cyprinidae; genus Garra; species Garra rufa. The sequence continues at coordinate 11,319,301 of NC_133379.1, forward strand.
GTGGTAAAGATAAGGCCAAATATTAAAGATTAAAGTGGACATTTGACTTAAATGTTTAGTCGATATTAAACAAGGATTAGATTGCGCGGGCTGTTGGTGCCCTCCGCAGGCCTTAGTAATGTGTAATGTACTTTAGCTCTATTCTTTATAAAACATGCATTTCAACAGTTTTGTGCAATAAAAACATTGTTTTATGTTCTATTATATATGTAGTTTTTTCTTCTTCTGGATTCCATTTGAACGGTTCCATTAAACTTAAATAATCGAAGCATTTCCAATTAATTGATTTTATTATAAATGAAACGCTCTTAAGTAAAACTGTTGATTTTATGTGGGAAATTTGTTTAGATTAATCGATTAATTTGTCGATAGACTATTGGATATAAATAAATATATAATAAGAGTTGTTAGTGGCAGCCCTACTTTTAGTCAAAGAAATTAAGTTGAACAAAAATCATTTATTCGCAACCAAAGACAGACATGGATATCTTGGATGACATGGGGGAGAGTAAATTATCATGAAATTTATATTTTGGGAGTAATAAGGGAAAAAAAAAAAGTGCAGTGTAAAAACATTAATGCTGCCTCTGAACACTCTGTGCAAATATTCCCTAAAGCACAATGGCATCAAATGCAATAAACACCATTTCCCATCAAAACAGAGCTGTTAGTTGTGCAACGCATCCATTCATGCCATTACAAGGTTCTTTTGATGCAACAGGAACTAACTCTTAAATTTCATTGAAACAAGTTTATAGACTTCCTTGCAATTTACTACCTATTTGAAAATGCACAATGCACTATTGTTACTGCTGTTGTAAAAATCTTTAAAAGTTTTGAGATCTTTATAAGTACCTGTAGTCTACGTAGCTCTCTTTCCAGTCTGCAGGGGTGCTGCCATTTGGTTTGCCATGTTTGTCTAGAAGTCCTTTTTGGATCATCATTTTCTTCTGACCAGCCTGAAACACGAGAGTCAGCACATGATTTTGTTAATGCATGTGATCACTGAATTCACCAATAAGGAGTGCGATTCTGAATATTTCTTACCTTTGGTCCAAGGCCCCATTTACGTGGATACGTGTCTCGCTCCATAATAACCCTCTTGATTTTGGCGACAACACCGTGATCACATGTGGATATGACGGCTGTTGTCATCAGAGCAACCGCTGAGGAAAAAAGCCAAATGACAATTAAAATCTGCAAAAAGACATGTGGTTGTAGCTTGGCCAGTATTTCACATAGCCATCAGTCTAGGGTGATAGATAGACGGTCATCTTTGCAGTAATGCTAATGCAATCTATTTCACATCATATGGCTTAGAAAAGTGCATGCTGGAGCTGAGAGTTATCTTAACACTTACCTGTACAAATGGCTTCTCCTTTAGTAGTTACAATGACTATATCTTGATTCACTTCTATGCCATCTTCATACCGCAGGACTCCTGGTAACATGATTTTAGCGCCGTAACATATAGCGTTCACCTGTTACAAAAAACAAAGCATCATTAGGATAACTTCTAAGCAGGTCTGAAATGTTAAAATGCGTAATAATTGAGTTTTCATACAGCGCTATCTTTCATGACAATCCTTTTATGGGAGATGAGGAGTTTTTCCAGAGGGTAGATCACTCTCCTAAGGTAAGTCTCATCTTTGTTGTGGTCAAACTGCCATTGGGCGTCCAACACGTCATGCATGGTCACCATGTTATCCTTGGAGAAACAAACACTGCTATCAGTATAATTGATTCGGTTTCAAAAAGATTTGTTTCACCCATCACTAGGTGCTCTTTAAAAGCATTGCAAATGACCTTAAAATGCAAAAGAAAAAATGTAGGCTGAAGTTTGATGAAGGTGATCAATGTATAACCACTTCATGTTTCTATTATCCGCCAGCCATTTTCTTTACCAAAGATAAATTAGCAGAACTGGGGAGAAAGCCCAGAACTGAACTCAACACTTTGGATCTGCAGACTTCAGACTTCGACGTACCATTTCGCCCAGCACTCCAGAGCGGACTCTTCGCAGCTCTTGCATCTGACCGCCGACTCCCAACAGCAGACCCATGTGAACACAGAGAGTCCTAATGTATGTGCCAGCTTCACAGCTCACCCAGAAAACACCTGCACACCATTTGAGAACATGCAATTACTCACAATCTTGCACTTTGCAAACAAAGTCACTATAGTGCATGAAAGCCATCAGTTATGGGTGATAGATAGCTGGTCATCTTTGCACAGAGTGCTAATGCAAATCTACACAACTCATCATGTGGCTTCAAAACAAAAGTCAACATGAAACCACATTCACAATAGGGCTGGGTAATAAAAAGTAAAGCATTTACTCCATTAAAAAAAAAAAAAAAAATTACTTATGAAACGTACCGGAAAGTTACTTTTTGTCACCTAGAATAGTTTGTTTTGTTAAAACCAAAAGTTATATTTTTTGAAAACTGTAAAGGTCTTTTACTTTACTAGTTACGTGAAAAAAAAAATCTGATCACCTTATTCAAGTAACTTGTAATGCATTACACCCAATGCTTCTAGTTTATTTTAATTTTTTCCACGTTTCTTAGATTTTGAAAACTTTTTAGGGCCCTATATAACCTCTTCAAGGTTTTCCTAGATTCTATGCTTGATTAAACACACAATTAAAGTTAAAATGGTGTCTAATAAAAACAAATTAACAAAAACCTAACCTAGCAAACTTTTAAAAATGTAAAAAATTTACTACAAAAACACTGCTTTTTTTGTCGGAACAAACCATATAAATTAAAATAGATGAAAAACTACCTTGTATTTTTTGCATACATTTATAACATTCTGTAATTGTAATTATGGTTACATTACAATAAGGTTTATTCATTGAACTAAGAATGAACAATACTTCCACAGCATTTAATAATTTTAGCATTTACTAATTCATTATTAATCACAAGTTGTTTAACATTAATGCACTGTGAACTTGCATGAACAAACAATAAATGACTTTTTATTTTTTGTATTGTTCATGTTAGTTAATACATTCATGTTAACAAATGCCTCCATATTGTAAAATATTGTATTTTTGCAATAACTTCAACCGAACTTCAGGTGCTTTGTGGTGAAAATCTTTTGAGTTTCAGTGTGTTTGAAAGCATTTTAGATTATTCTCAAACAAAACTGTGTAAAGTTGAAGTGACATGGAGTTCTGGCGGATGAAGTTCAAAATGTTCTTATTTTATGTTAATCACATGTATAAAAAAACATCCATGAATCCGCTGCGTAAAAACATCTAGGCAGAGATTTTCCCTAATGTCTAATTTTATCACCCAGCCTTATTTTTTAGCAGATGTCATGTCAACTTCAACAAAAGGGTTTAAAAGTTTCTACCTAATCGTCTCTCTGGATCATATTCAATAAGCTTGCTTTCATAGATGGTTCGCACTCGCAGTTGGCGCTTCACAGCGGCGATGAGCGGAGGCCTTTGGAAAAGGGCTCCTGTCAAACACTCCAGAGCCTGCGGAGAAAAGCACAAAACATTGAAAAATCTCTCCCTTAGACTTCCCGCAGTCATTTACAGTCACACAGGGTCCATGTGTATGTGTTCAGAAGTGTCAGCTCTTCTTTCGTGAAACCAGGCCCTCCAAACCTACGTGAGCCTCCAGACCAACGGCTACAGCAGAACGCTGCAGCAGAGAGCAGGAGACCAGAGAGAGAGGCGGCCCGGAGACACTCAGAGAATGGATAAAACACATTCATCATCTCACATACAACAGTGAACTGCTGTAAGCAACATGACACAAGCGCTACTGACTGAGCTTATTACATATATATAGAGATAGATATATATGGGTCATTGATGTACAGGGATTTGACAGGGTAATTAAAAAAAATATATATATATATATATATATATATATTGTAATTGTTTAAACTTTAATGTTGTGTATACAAATTCATATTAAAATGTTTAATTAAGTGATTGTTTTTTTTAAATGTTTAAAAAAACCTTTGGTGCAACCGTGATATTAAAATTAATTAATCTCCTTAAGATTTTTTTTTAGATGTTCTGAATAATTAAAAAAGTGTTTAGAAATCTATGTATGGATTTCAACATAAGTTGAAAGACAAAGTTTGTTTGAATATTATGGAAATATAAAACCGCTTTGCAATTTTATGCAAGATCACAAATCACTTTGGAAATCATTTCAAATAGTGCAGAAACTTAATTTTAAATCAAACTGTAATGTTTTTTTAAAGCTTAAAAAAAAAAAAAAACTTATAAATTAGAATTACTTAACCTCTTCTAAATTAAAGTGCTTAGAAATAAAGTATTTGCATTTCTTGAATTTTTTGTAAATAATTCTAATTTTTGTACTATAATTTCAGTCGCCTGCTTAATAGAAACATTTTTTCATTTTTAATTGCATAAAACTCAAAAGTTTTAAAAATACCATTCACTGATGCATAATATAGCAGTGATTTAGATTTCAAAAATTCTAACATAATACTGTTAGTGGTTATTGGTGACATTACCAGACAATTTAAACTTGACTGTTTGTCAAGTCAAAGAGTGCAGAAAATTAATAAATTTCAAATTTTTAAATTTCAAAGAGGGTCGCACCACATGATATTTTGTTACTTTGACTTTAACGCCCGTTTCACACTGCACGCGTAAGCAGGACGTAAGCGGCGCGTATTTTTTTCGGCGCCCATGTTAACAGATTATATCATTCACACCGCACGCAGGAACGGCTCAGCAGCGCGTAGCAGGAGCAGAGCAGAATCAGTCAGTGCCACAATCGTTCTGGCGCCAAGTCTATTTTTGCTGCACGCTTACGCTGGATTAAAGCCACAGTGTATCGTTCTTGATCAAAACTGACTTGATTAACACGAAAAATAACAATTTCACCATAAAATCATGCATCACAATCACGGTTTAAAAGGCTCACCAGCAAAAAATAATGTATTTTTTGGTAAATAATGTCTAAGTTAGCCTACTTGTTCAAAACAATCACGTTAGCAAAGTTTGTACCATTTTCTGCTTGTTTTGATAAATACAATAAATAAATAACATTAAATATAATGGTTTCATTATGAACGTGGTGATTATCTCAAAGTTGGACAACCACCATAAAAAAAATATACACCATATGAATCTAACCATGTCATGTCAACAAATGTAAAAATCAGTCATCTATTACTCATCTTGTAAATTACTGTGCCTTTAGCCCCAACAGCAGGGGCGATTTGTATCCCAAATACCATACTTTTACACATTTTTTTCATTATTGATCTTTTTAATGCATTTAAACCAATTTTAACTGAAAACAAATAAAATGCAATCAGAAAGAAAATATAGGTGTCACGTTATTAACCCATATCCACAGTCATACTGACCAACTCTTACTTGTTTAAAGCAGAACATAGCCCTACTTACCCTTGCTAGCTGGTGTTCGTTCTCTAGCGCATTGTGCAGCCGTACTATGCCCACATACTCTTTGCCTAAAAGCAACGGCACAAGAGTAGTAAGGAGAGGCCACTAATTTTACTGAAAGTGTGAACATAAACTCTTGATCTAGTAGCATTACTGCAAACCCACCTGCGCTCTGCTGGGATTTGACAAGTCTCGTGGCTCGTTCCACACAAACGATTAGGCAACCCGTGACTTTGGGGTCAAGAGTGCCACTGTGGCCCGTTTTCTCGACACGAAGAATTCTCTTGACCCAAGCGACAACTTCATGGGAAGAGGGGTTGGCAGGTTTGTCCAGGTTAATGAAACCAGTCCTGGGTGGACGGATAAAAAAAAGCCACTTGTAGGAACTCAAGATACAATTTAAAACTCATGCATTTTTTGGAGAAACCATCAGTCAAGGGTGATAGATAGCAAGTCATCTTTGCACAGAGTGCTAATGCAATCTATAAATCACATCATGTGGCTTTGTGTCAGACCAAGTATTCATTCACGAGATTTTGTACCTGACATATTCATGTATGTTCCTCTTGAGGGGATTCGAGCCATGTGGCAGAGGAGTGTAATGGGCCGTCCTGATGTTGAGCTTATCGAAGTTCTGTAGATAAGCAGGTTTATAGGTCACAACAAGAACACAAAGCAGAAACAACTATATGAAACCCAAGGTGCACGTGTGATCAGAAACGTCAATTCATCTTTTACAGGACCGGTGTGACCCCTCAACACCAGCACATCAGATCCCACCGCGACCGACCCAATAGAACACTGGAGCGGCCGGGCAGAACCAGACAGCTGTAACCCTGCGGTCCAGAACGGATCACAAGGCCGCTGAGGGGGAGAACCAGAGGCGCTCAGCGAATGGATAAACACGTTCATCATGTCACATGTGCGCTTGGTAAAAGGATCTGTGGGTAAATGGACACTGACCTTCAGCAGTAACGGCCACTGAGATGTGTCCAAGCTTGCAACCTTAGATTCAGGTTTGATGAGGAAGTCTCCACTTTCTTGAATGTCCTGATTGGGGAAGAAAAAAAAAAAAAGTATTAGAAAGCAGATTTTGAAGATGACCAACATCTGGTTTGAAATCAGGTGGTATTGTCACAATACTAACTTCGGTACCACCAAAGAAATTCAGTCATCAATTCTTGACACTACAACTAAAAGCTTTTTAAATGCATAATTCTTAAAGGAGTAGTTCACTTTCAGAACAAATTTACAGATAATGTACTCAGCCCCTTGTCATCCAAAATGTTAATGTCTTTCTTTCTTTGAGTAAAACATTTTAGGATTTCTCTCCATATAATGGACTTCTATGGTGCTCCCGAGTTTGAACTTCCAAAATGCAGCTTCAAAGGGCTCTAAACAATCCCAGTTAAGAAAGAAGGGTCTTATATAGAGAAATGATCGGTTATTTTCTAAAAACATTCACAACTTATATACTTTTTAATCTCAAAATGCTCATCCTGCTGAGCTAGACAAGACAAGCATTTAAGGTAAAAAAAAAAAAAGGATATTAATTGTAATTAATTTTAGAAAACAACCCATTGTTTTGCTAGCTAACACCCTTCTTTCCTCGGTTATGATTGTTTAGAGTCCTTTGAAGCCACATTTTGGAAGTTCAAACTCGGAAGCACCATAGAAGTCCATTACATGGAGAGAAATCCTAAAATGTTTTACTCAAAAAAAAAAAAACTATTTCCTTATGAGTAAAGAAAGGAAGACATGAAAATCTTGGATGACAAGGGGGTGAGTACATTATATTTGAACCTGGACCACAAAACCAGTCTTAAGTCGCTGGGGTATATTTGTAGCAATAGCCAAAAATACATTGCATGGGTCAATTTTTGATTTTTCTTTTATGCCAAAAATCATTAAGAAATTAAGTAAAGTTCATGTTCCATGAAGATTTTTTGTAAAATTCCTACTGTAAACATATCAAAATGTAATTTTTGATTTGTAATATGCATTGTTAAGAACCTAATTTGGACAACTTTAAAGGTGATTTTCTCAGTCTTTTTTATTTTTTTGCATCCTCAGATTTCTGATTTCAAATAGATGTATCTCAGTCAAATATTGTCCTATCCTAATAAACCATACATCAATAGAAAGCTTATTTATTGAGCTTTCATGTGATGTATAAATCTCAGTTTTGTCAAATTTAACCTTATGACTGGTTTTGTGGTCCAGGGTCACATATGTAAATTTTTGTTCTGAAAGTGAACTACTCCTTTAAGAACATCTAATATTGGTCAATTATAGGGTTTTTTCAGGTTTTATGAGGATAGAATTTAAGGCTAAGAGCTTATTAAAACCAAGTAAAGAAATTTAAGGAATAAATTGAATGGAAGAGCAAGCCAATATCTTCTCTTGAAGGAATTGTTCACCCAAAAATGAAAATTCTGTCATTAAGTACTCACCCTCATGATGTTACAAACCCATAAGACATTCATTCATCTTCAGAACACAAATTAAGATACTTTTGATGAAATCTGAAAGCTTTCTGACCCGTTATAGACACCGGTGTAACTGAAATGTCCCCAGGCCCAGAAATATAGTAAGGACATTGATGAAGTTGTCCATGTGACACTGGGACATTTCAGTTGCATTGCTGTCTATGAAGTGTCAGAAAGCTTTGGGACTACCAAAAATATTCTTCATTTCTGTTGAGGGTGAGTAATTAATAACAGAATATAATTTTTTTGATCATTCTTTTTGGGTGAACTATCCCTTTAACGTAACAGTTGTTACGTTAAGACGTCTATGAAGTGTTACTAAAAATGTAGTTTTACCAAAAAAAAAAACTAAACAAAAACATCTGCCAACCAGCTTAGAAAAACAAACTTAATTTAAAAGGTAGAAGTGAAACCCTATTATAGGTAGATATTTATTCTCATTTTGTTCCATGTCTCTAAACATGATTTTATATCTTAATTTTGCATCAAGGAAATCTCAAGTATTCTGAATAGATAATTTGATAGATAATATTCTGATAAGAACATTTGCAGACAAAAATAGAGAAAGAAAACATTTAGGCCAGGATTGGGACATAGTTCAATTACCACATTTAAGTAACTTTTATAAATGTGCTTAGGAAAAAAAAAAAAGTCAGTGCAAGTTTCTTTCAGTTGAAACAGTTTAGACTTACATTTTAGTCTAGGACTAGGTTTAAGCCTTGTCTGTGAAACCAAGGGCTTATGCCTTGAGTCCCATGACTACGAATTTATGACTTTCTGGTCCCATTTACGGCCTTAATTTAGGGAAATCAAAATTTAAGCCTTGCTCAAACCCTGCAAATATTTCATTAGTACTGCAAGCAAATCAAAAGACAACTCATCTTCGAAAATCGATTTCATGTAAACATTTTTCTCCTCATTGCACACCCAGTTACACATCACATTATGGACACCACGTGTGCTAGCAAAAACGCTTGCTTATTATGCATCTAAACAACTTAAAACCCATGCACTCCGCTGGTGTTAAACTGACAAATAAATAAAAGTAATAAACGTGCATGCATGTTAAAAAAAAAACAATTAACGTTACCCCAATTTCTCCATCTGTGAATTTCTTCGACTTCCTTTTCTTGTCTTTCTTAGCTGATCCAACTGAGAATAAAATAAATCAGTCACAAATAATTTTATCATGAACATTTATATAGGATAAAGTGTTTAACTGCACACAAAGCTTTGGTTGTAGTTGAGTTAGCAGTAGTTGAAGAGTCTTAAGGCGGAACCACGTGGCGAACACGTGGAGTTTGAAATACGGCTCTAACCTTTCAAAAGAGTTTAACGTTGCATTTTTTAACGTTAAATTATATTAAACCATTGCCACTATTATCACATTTCGTTAGGTTACAGTTAACGTTACGAGCTGGAAAGTGAAACACTCTCACAGACAATCATTAACGTTACCTGACCGTGATTTTTGGTTTCACAAATATTTCATCACTTAAATCAGGCGATAAAATCTAACCATTCACTGCATTGTTATTTATTAAAGCTATTTAATAGTCTTTTAAAAGAGCAAGGTATCATTTCAGACATTTTGTTTCCATTACACTAGCTAACTAATGACAGATCACTCGTGTTAAGAAAACATGCTTAGATTTCCTACTTCTATTAGTGGAAATAATAGTAATGACCGTAAAACACATTTCTTTAAGTACCGTTAGATGTACAAGAATAACTCTCGCATTCCTAAATGCTCTAACGTTACCATTCGTAGGGTTGAAGCTGAGCACTCGTCTATTAATCGACTTACATCAATACTACTTATGCGCATAATATATGAAAAATAATAATACTAAGCAAAACAGACTTTAATTTTAAACAACATTACGAAAATTCTACAAAAAATAACGCATATGCGTAAAAGTGAGCTTACTTTCTATGTCCGCCATCTTCACTGCTGCGCGCTTCTGAGGACGGCAGCACGTGTGACTGAAGACGCATGCGTAGTTCTCCTAAAGGCGGGCTCACTTCTCGGGATTTGTAGTATCGCGAGATTACATAACGTTAACAACTTAGAAGTGCCACGGGAGGGCGCAACCAGGCCCCTTTTTAATGGACGACAAAATCTTCTTCGCTTGTCTTTTCTAAACCTTTTCACTACAAAAATAAAAAAATATACAGTCAAGCCCGAAATTATTCATACCCCTGGCAAATTCTGGCTTAAAGTTACTTTTATTCAACCAGCAAGTTTTTTGTTTGACCGGAAATGACAGGCTTCTCCCAAAAGAAAATAAGACGATGCACAAGAGGCATCATTGTGGAAAAAATATTTCTCAGCTTTTATTTACATTTGAACAAAAAGTGGCATGTCCAAAATTATTCATACCCTTCTCAATAATCAATAGAAAATCCATTATTGGCTATTACAGCAACCAAACGCTTCCTAGCTTAGACCAGCTTTTTGCATGTTTCCTCAACTCTTTCAGGTTGGAGGGTCTCCTTGCCATCACCCTGATCTTTAGCTCCTCCACAGATTCTCAGTTGGATTTAAATCAGGACTCTGGCTGGGCCACTGCAATATGTTAATGTTTTTGTCTGCTAACCATTTCTTCACCACTTTTGCTGTGTGTTTTGGGTCGTTGTCGTGCTGAAATGTCCACTGGTGCCCAAGGCCAAGTTTCTCTGCAGACTGCCTGATGTTGTTGTTGAGAATTTTGATGTATTGCTCCTTTTTCATGGTGCTGTTGACTGTGATTAGGTTCCCTGGTCCACCGGCTGAAAAACACCCCAGAAACATTAGGTTTCTTCTCCTTTTTTACACCAGATGAAGGCTACATCATTGTGGCCAAATAATTCAATTTTTGTTTCATCTGACCATAAAACAGACCTGAAGTCTTCTTCTTTGTCCAGATAAGCATTTACAAAGGCCAAGTAGGCTTTTGTGTGCCTTATCTGGAGAAGTGGTGTCCTCCTTGGTCTGCGTCTGTGGAACCCAGCGGTGTTCAGTGTCTGTTGGACTGTCTGCCCTGAGATGTTGCCACCAGCAGAGCCCAGATTCATCAGGATGGCCTTGGTGGTGATCCTTGGATTCTTTTTGTACCTCTCTCACTATCCTCCTGGCCAGCACAGGTGTCACTTTTGGCTTCTGACCACGTCCTCTGAGATTTTTCACAGTGCGGAACGTCTTGTATTTTTTAATAATACTTTGCACTGTAGCCACTGGAACTTCAAAACATTTAGATATGGACTTATAGCCCTTTCCTGACTTGTGAGCAGCCACAATGCGCAGCCGCAGGTCCTCAGTGAGCTCCATTGTCTTAGTCATGACTGTCCACAAACCAACAGCAGAGAGCTTCTGTTTTTCACCTGTTGAGTTGATTAAAACAGCTGTTCCCAATGAATCAGGGTAATTAGGATGCTTTAGAACAGCTTGGACTATTTGGAATGGTATAGAACTTTGGATTTTCCCATAGACTGTGACAGTTTGCAAAGGGTATGAATAATCTTAGACATGACACTTTTTGTTCACATGTAAATAAAAGCTGAGAAATATTTTTTCCACAACGCCTCTTGTACATCTTCTTATTTTCTTTTGGGAGAAGCCTGTGTCATTTCTGGTCAAAAAAGATATTGCTGGCTGAATAAAAGTAACTTTAAATCAGAATTTGCCAGGGGTATGAATAATTTCAGGCTTGACTGTATATATATTTTTTACTCCTATAATGTCACAAATCACACAGTTACATCGACTAACCTCAAAACTGAAGGACTAAATCTCACAAAAGTTAGAAATGTGGGTCTTTTATAAAGTGATTTTTACATAAAAAAGCAGTATAAAGCAAGTTTTGTATAAAAACCCATTTAAAAACTATTTATTTATTAATTTATATATATTTAAAAAATATCACTAACCCACTGAAAACTGCAAAAATGTAGAGTAAAAACTTTAATAAACAGAACAATATACAGTACAGACCAAAAGTTTGGACACACCTTCTCATTCAAATGAATGAGAAGGTGTGTCCAAACTTTTGGTCTGTACTGTATGTTGAATAGTGTTTACAGTATGTTGTTTGTCTAAACTAAAATATAATCAAAAAACGGTAAGACTATAGTAAAAATTTAAGAAGACACAAAATGCAATGAAATGAATTTATTTTCTAGAGGTAACATTGGCTTTTTTGTGCATACATTCGAGATCATTTTAGGATATAGGAGGTTAAAATGCTACAGATTAAAAAAAAAAGAAAGCTCCCAAAGATTAATGCAACATAGTAAATATATTTAAATATTCTGAGATCTCTGCCATTATCTCAACCATGCATATGCCACATCACTGTTAAGGCACAAACCCATAGAAATACCCTGCATTTACAACCATTTAAAGGAATAGTTCACAGTATCGCTTTAATTCATGACAATTGAAATTGTTAACATTAAACAGACACAAAAAACAATTTTTTTTTATAAAATGAAGACAATGCTCCTTCTTTTTGCCTATGTCATGCATAACCATCCCAACATGAATACACTACTAGTCAAAAGTTTGGACACACTTGACTTAATGTTTTTTTTTTACTTTTTAGTCAAATATCAATTATTTTTCAAAACAATACAATATATATATATATATATATATATATATATATATATATATATATTTTTTTTTTTTTTTTTTAAATTTCAATACAAACTGTGCCAAGGAATGATTCTCAGTTTGTTTTTAAGAAAAAGTTAAGAATTTAGGTTTTTTCCATGGGAAAAAAACAGAAATATCTATACATGTTGAATGGCTGGGGGTGAGTAAATAATCAGGAACTTTTCATTTCTGTGATTTTTGTGTGAACTATTCCTTTAACACATTTCCACGACTCAAACATCATTCTGAAAAACAAAGGATCTTCTGATTTATTATTTTAGTCAGTTTGTGTGAATAAAATCCTTAAAATCAGACATCACAGCACAACACTTCAAAAAAAAGTCTCTTACTTAGATTTTTTGCCTTGTTTCCAGCCAAAATATCAAAAAATTCTTGAATCAAAATTATTGCCTTGTTTAAAAAAAAAAAAACAAGTCAATATTAAGTGCGTTTTTTCTTGAAACAAACAAAATAATCTCCCAATGAGGTAAGAAAAATTGTTTTCTGTTTGAAATAAGTTTTTTTTGCTTACCCCATTGGCAGATTATTTTGCTTGTTCTAAGCAAAAACTCACTTAATATTGACTTGTTTTTTCTGAAAACAGGAAAATAATTTTTACTTGTCTAGAAAATCCTTCTTGATTTAAGAATTGTTAGATATTTTGGCTGGAAACAAGACAGAAAATCTAAGAAAAGCATTTTTGGCAGTGCACCTCTTTTTGAAATACATGTTTTTTCACCCCATATTCTCTTGAGTCCTGATCATTTCTAAAAAATATATATAATCTAAATTAAACTCTTTATTACTACCATCTGTTTTTCTGTGGAAAGAAATCGTTGTGGATCAAAAGAAGCATCCTCTACAACAAACTCATTTCATTAAAATCAGAAAATCATTCAAAGAGCTAAGTTGATAATACTGAAGTAACACCGATGTAATCCTGTGCTGATCCTCTGCTATCCTACACTGCACTTTTCTTACTTAGATTTTTTTGTCTTTTTTTAGTCAAAATATCTAAAAATTCTTAAATCAAGAAGGATTTTCTAGACAAGTAAAAATTATTTTCCTGTTTTCAGAAAAAACAAGTCAATATTAAGTGTGAAGCTGCCGATGTGTGAAGCAAAAAAAATCTTTTCAAACAGAAAACAAGATAATTTTTCTTACTCCATTGGCAGATTATTTTGTTTGTTTCAAGCAAAAACACACTTAATATTGACTTGTTTTTTCTGAAAACAAGACCATTTTTACTCGTTTATAAAATCCTTCTTGATTTAAGAATTTTTAGACATTTTGGCGGGAAACAAGGCTAAAAAATCTAAGTAAGAAAAGCATATTTTGCAGTGTAACACTTGAGAACTCAACTTGTTTTTGGTAAATGACGATGTATTGATGTCATTTGGGTAGTTTAGCGTTAGATATTCAGGCCTGGAGACCCAGAGAGCGAGCTGTGTTCAGCACATCATCACGGGTCAGATAACATCCGCACAGCTGCCGCAGGCCGGTGAATGACTCTCTGCCATGCAGAACACGCCAGTTATCGATGAACAGAACCTTGGAGAAAACAACAGTAGGTATTGTTTACATGCACAAATCCAGTCTGATTCAGAAAGTTCTGTGAGCAGTCTGATTCACATACTCCTTTACATGTGTATTACATCTACAATGGTGTGAAAAAGTGTTGGCCCCCTTCCTGATTTTTTATTCTTTTGCATGTTTGTCACACTTTAATGTTTCGGATCATCTAACAAATTTAAATATTAATCAAAGGTAACACAAGTAAACACAACATGCTGTTTTTAAATGAAGGGTGAAGGGGAAAAAAAATCCAAACCCACATGACCCTGTGTGAAAAAGTGTAAAAAGAGGGCGGATCTAAGGTAAGGCGCTCATGTCAATCAACTATCGTGGGAGTGGCCTCTGTCTGTGTGTCGCCACACCGACAAGAAGCTGAGAATGACCTGATTTGAAAAAGGGATTTTACTGTTAAAGATTAAACAAATACCACTGGGTTGATTTTAATCATTGTAGGGTGGTTGTGTACACAAACTGCCAACGCACATTAATGTTCAAACAACATGTAAAAGTTAGTTTTGCATCCGATGACCCCTTTAACTTTTTTAAATGATAAACTATGACCCAGGCATGTTTTAAGATCATTTCCATGGGTTTCACAAACATCAGTGCAGATGTACTACATACCTTGCCTGGTTTGAGTTTGACCCACAGCTCATTCTCTGGTCTCCTCAGTTCAGCGGTGAGCTGCCTGTGAGCCACGTACCAGCGTCGCACCATATCATGAGGGACTGTGTTAATAACAGAACGGTCATAGTTATTATACCTGCAAAACAAGAAAACACAACTCAAACAAAACTGGACAAAAAGCAGCAGAAGCTTCATGAGTTTATTATTTATGAGACCCTGGAACACAAAACCAGTCATAAGGGTAAATTTTTGGAAATATTCAGATCTGAAACCTGACTAAATAAGCTTTGCCATTGATGTATGGTTTGTTAGGATAGAACAATATTTGGCCGAGATACATCTGAATTCTGAGGGTGCATATTACTAATCAAAAACTAAGGTTTGATATATTTATGGTAGGAAATGTACAAAATATCTTCATGGAACATGATCTTTACTTAATATCCTAATGATTTTTGGCATGAAACAAAAATCTATAATTTTGACCCATACATTGTTGGCTATTGCTACATATATACCTGTGCTACTTAAGACTGGTTTTGTGGTCCAGGGTCACATATGATCAGGATAATTTTTTACATTAATTGGTTAGATCTGTCTAAAATTACTGATGTAAAATACATTAGCCTCTTTTCTGTATCTCACACACTTTTAGGACTAAATTTTGTTGGTAAATTTGAATATCCATGCAGAAAGGCACTGGAAACAGACAAAAGATGTAACTGACATAACAAATAAACTATATGTAATTAATTACAGCCCAATGGAGTGTACAACAGAAGTTCAAAGACTAAATAGCCTAAATTTGAGAAAGGCAAAAGAGTTTAAAAGTCCACATTTCACTCTGCCACCTTTTGATGAAGAACTGTAGATTCAGGGTTTTGAGCATCTTTTTCATCTGAAAATTCATGTAGTTAAAATGAATATATGTTGTTTGAAAACATACTAGACTAATATTTCTGTTGTTTTGTTAGAAAAAGAACATGTGGGTTTCATGCACTGGACTGTTTTGAGCAATATGAGTTCAAAATTATTAATGTTAATACTCAAGCTAATACTGGTAATCATCAGTTTATATTTTATTATGATATATTTAAATAATATTTCCCATGAATATTTAAAAAATGTCTCACATCACAGTGGTCCTGTTGTAGTTCCTGTAAAAATTTTAATTTGAACAAATTTTAAATTTTTTGATTAATAAAAATTATTTAAAAAATTGTTTGATGTTGCTTTAAGGCAAGACACTGCAGGTAAATAGGGTAAAAAATTAACTGATAGTTATCACTATACTTACCCAGTTGATTGATTACATTGATAATTGCAAACAGTTTTTTGACATATTAGAGTCAAATGTTTTTACAGAGGGTTTTGGGATTTTGGGTATCACATTTTGTCAGTCCATAATTCAGAAAAAAAACTTAGACAAAAAAAAAATATTTTTTACCATTTTGGGGGGAATAAAATGTTATTATAAAATCAAGCAAATTATAAATGAACAAATCCCTCTGTAAAAACCTTCAGGATATAGACAGGAATAAAAATGTAAAAGTAAGTATATATAATAAGTGCTACTGACGTGGAGATGTATGGCTCAGTGTAGAAGAAAAAACTCATTTTGAGAAAACAAAAATAAGTTTTGTAATTGAAATCTAATGACACAAATAGATAAAGTGCTATAAAAGAAACACTTAACAGTGTCTTTTGGGTGTCTTCTTTTCACTAGTCTGAAAAAAACACTTTATGAAACAGCAAAAAGCCCAAAATCTCAAACTTGACAGGTGCATGAAAAAACAGTGTCTCCCCTTACGTATTCAACAGAAATATGCATCCCTAATGTCATACTATATACTAACAGTTATTTTTTAATGAATAAAACATTGACATTTTTGCACATTAATAAAAAGTTACTGATCAGATACAACATGGTTCCCCTTCAGTCGTTTCACTACGACGTTACATATGAGAACTCGCCTGAGAGACCAGTCATCTCTGAGCCTTATTCAAAAGGCCAATGAACATTGGCGAGTGGTATTTGCATGCCAAGCCACTCCCCTGTACACACTGATATATAATAGGGCGGCTTGCAACCACTCATTCAGATTTTCGCTTCAGAGCCTCTCTGTGCTCGAGCCGAACAACAGATTGAATTCCTGCGATGTGTTCTCACTCTCTCCCCTGCTGACGTGTTGCCGATCTAAAAGAGCATTTCTAAAAGAGCATTTTGGCAGCCACCAGCGGGATCCTGCGGGCTGCCGTTTTCACGCCTTTAAGAAGCCTCTGCATACCAGCGAGCAGCCTCATCTGAGTGCACAGTGGTGCGGCGCTCCTCCCTGGGCAGACCGGGATAAAAGAGCGAATTTCTCACGGCTGTGAAAGACATTCCTTTGAGATGCTTTTGAGATGCCGGCTGTGCGCTTCTGGGTGCGGCAGTTTCCTCACTTCGCTGGACGGACATGAACGCTGCCTCGCATGCCTGGGCTGAGAGCGTGCTGAAGCAGCGTTCACGGATGGTTCGTGCGTTCATTGCGAACGCATAACCATGGTTACGCTGAAGTCCCGCCGCTCGTTCGCGAGCAGGCTCCCCTCGTCGTCTTCCCGCGGCAGGTCGTTGAGCTGTCAATGTTTTTCGGCCGCCGTCGCAAGACGCGAGGGTGACATCACAGTTATTAAAAAAAAGAAAGAAAAGAGTGCAGAACGCGCCGCCGGCATCCAAAGCCGCACCTCAGCGTAGCCCCGTTGAGTTCCCAGAGCAGTACGCTTCCCCGCACGCCGGGCTGAGCGTCTCATTTGGTACTCCTCAGGTCTGACGCTGCGTCAGAGGGGGAGTCAGGGGGTGAGGCGGACGGCTATGCTCCTCCGAGCCGCCAGGAAGATTGGCCTCGGGGTACCCCACAAAAAAAAAAAAAAAAAAAAACCCGGTGCCTTTCTTCCCGGAGGTGCACGAGGAGCTGGTGAAAACATGCCTGGCTCATTATTCAAAAAAAAAAAAAAAACAGCTCCTCTCCCCTCACCACCCTCGATGGCGGGGTAGTCAGGGGGTATGCGGTGATGCCCCAGGTCGAGCGCGCCATTGCGGTGCACTTATGCCCGCGCGGCGCTGCCACCTGGCGGGATCACCAAGGTGTGATGCAGGAACTCCGTGCCACCACCGACTTCGCCCTCTGGGAGACGAAGGTCACGGCACGTTCCCTTGGTCAGGTGATGTCCACAGCTGTGGTCCAGGAGCGACACCTATGGCTGACTCTGGCCAGATGGCAGATGTCAACAAAGCACGCTTTCCCAACACTCCTATCTCCCAGAGCGGCCTATTCGGCGACACTGTCGAGGACTGCTCAGCGGTTCTTGACAGTTCAGAAGCAGACAGAGGCCATCTAAAAAAAAAATAATAATACACATCTCGCCCCGCCGCGAAGCTACCATTCCGCCGCCAGGGCCTCAACCTCCGCCTGCTTGTCACCTAAAGCCGGGCATACACTGTACGATTTTTGACCCTTTTTGCCACGATTTTTCACTCGTGCGAGAATTTCTTGGATCGGGCCGATTTTCAGCTGACTCGTGCGTCTCACATCGTGTAGTATACACAGGGTAACGAGAAGCGATTACCCTCTCACGATCGACAATCGTATGGTCGGATGAAAATCAAACTGGTTTGAAATTCTGGTCGGCCCTCGTGAGTGTATCGCACCGTTGAAGCAATGCTACGAGCGTCTACGACCTGATTACCCCAAAACTCTGGCACTGCGCCTGTGCAAACACGAAAGTGAAAGTGAAGGAAGTAGTGATGGGAAGTTCGGATCATTTTACCGACTCGGACCTTTGAGTCTCGTTCAGCAAAATGAACGAATCTTTTTTCGAGTAATTTCGTTCATTTTAACAATAAATATAATTCAAATGTTAGCCTTTAACCTCCCTAACACATCTACTGCTGACACAAACGTTAATCACACTTCAAACAAAACAAAACAAAACAAAACAAAACTATAATGCTATAAGAAACAGAAAATATTAAATCATTGTTTGCCTGGGTCTTTAGTCTAGAGCCCTGCATTTGAGTCCGAGCCCGTCGGGGCCCGAATTTTTTTTTTTTGCCCCTAGGGCCGGGCTTCGGGCCAATTTTCACGTCATAACTTGCACATATATCGGGCGTGATTTCATGATTTCATGCGTGCGTCCCCGGAAGCGCCAGTGATTTCTCGCGCATAGCAGAGTATGATGAGCGGAGCGCGGAGTGGAGCGGTGTGATTTTGAATGGAGGAAGGAGCGGATTTTTTTAAAAGTCGGAGCGTCATGGTTTTCACTCTCTTCAAGAGCGCTCCACCACCGCTGTTTAGCTTGATAGAGATGGATCACTCAAATCAGAAATAATGTGATCTGTAGGTAAAATAACTGACGAAAACGTATTATTTTCATTACAAACTTTGCACTGGATAAAGCAGCAATACTCTTTTAATGCTGACAATTATTAGCTGTGGTCGGAACAAATATTGCACACTATGTTTGAAACTCTCCTGTTATTTTATTTTATTATATTTTATGAACAGGACTGTTACATTTCAAACATACTTAATTTGTTTTTTTGTTTTTTTGTTTTTTTTTTTGACGCGGAGCGGTGTTTCTGACATCAGTGAGAGAGGAGTGGAGCTGGATTATTAAATGCAAGGAGTGCGGGGGAAATTGTTGCCGCTCCACTGTGCTCACATACCGCAGAGAGATTTTCAGCCACGTGGTAAAGTTGTGTTTTTTAAGTTTTCTATATTATTATTTATTCTTTATATATTTGTTCAATATTCGTTTACTTTACCACTGCGACTTTGTATGTTCCGGTTTTGCGCAGCAGAACTGCCTGCCCTGTTTGAAATGCCTTTGTTCTGAGATGGTGATAATAAACTTTAAATCTAACATTTTGCTATATTGATGTTTGTTTTATATCTGTGAATTGCATTGTAGACTAGTCAAGTGTTGATTTGATATATGGTTAAATTGAGTAAACACACTGTGGACCACATACCGCTTGGATATCGATGTCACTTAAAAAACTAACTTACATTTAAAAAACAAACAAACAAAAAACTCCTAACTTTTCTCTAAATTGTTCTGATAAAAAAACCGAAACGAAAAAACATAAACTTTCTATTAAATACGAAATCTGGTCTATTTTAATGGCTGTAACAGTATAAGCTGTTTGGCGGAAAAAAAGACGGGCTTCGGGTCGGACTCGGGCCAAAATTTTTGATAAGCTGTCGGACACGGGCCGGGCTACAGCCTGTGCGTCTCGGACCAGGGCCGGGCTAGGGCTTAGATTTAAGTCTATGTCTACTTTAGTCTATGGTTCGCTCACCTCGCCTAACGACTCTAAAAACAGGTGAACTAATTCCAGTAATAGGATGTTGCGCATGCGCGACTGAACGAATCACTCCCCGAGACGACTCGTTTGTCCCGAGTCACATTAAAGATTCGTTCAAAATGAGCGAATCGTTCAAGAACGACCCATCACTAGAAGGAAGCAACATGTTCTGTTATTTCAAAAGTTCAATAAAAAAAATAATAATAAAAAAAGAACATTCTTCAGATACAAATAACATCATAAAAAAAAAAGATAAAAAAAGTCCATGCGCTTACACGAACTCACGGAAAGGCACGAGATCGAGCGCTTTTTGCTCTGGTGACCCTCATCATTCCTTGTCAGCATCCTACTACCGTGTTTTTGTTGTTCTTCTTCTTCTGTTTCAAGTCCGACGTGCGATATTGGACGCACAGTGTGAGCGGTAAGATCGCATAAGAGCATCGGGTCGTACAGTGTGAGAACATAAATCGTGAGCTGCGAACTTTTACACCCTGCGATTCTGTCGTGCAGTTTGAGCTAGAGCCAAGAGCAACGATTGATAATATCGCACAGTGTATCCCAGGCTTAAGACGCCCTCCTGCGGCCCCCAAGAAACAGCTCCGTCCCCCGCCGAGGCTCATGATGCCAGACTGGCGGCCCGACGTCGAGCTGGCCGCAGGAGAGCAGCGCCGCCCGCCTCTCAGGGACCGGCCAAAAACAACCGCAGGAAAGCTGCGAAGCGTCCCAATCTCCCAGCCCAGAGGTGATGGAGATTGCTCTTCAAAAAAAAAAAAAAAAGGAGCTAGTTTCTTCACCTCTGGGGCCTCGGCCCCGAGTTCCCTTCTCGAGCAGCACTTTCACTCCTCGGAACTGGACTCGGAGCCGGATATCGCCAGCGCGGGAACCAGGGAAGAAGGTAAGCGCTGCTTATGGCAGTCAGACTTTTCTCCAGGATGTTCATCCTTCTGAGATCAGTCCCCTTCCCTTTTCCCCCCCCAGGCTGCCCCACCACGGTCATGTCGGTCAACGCTCCCTTGATTCCCCTGGCGACTCGGCTGGGAGCCTGGCTTCAGCCTCCCAGCCCCTCGCAGTGGTTGATTCGGACGGTACATCTCGGCTATGCGATTCAGTTCGCCAGGCGTCCGCCTAGGTACAGAGGCGTCCTTTTCACTTTTTGTCAATTCAGACACACATGGCGCTGTGCTTCGTGCGGAGGTTGCAGTCCTACTGGCGAAGGATGCAATCAGCCCAGAGCTGGAGCTGCTCCTGGACGAGATGCATCAGACCTCTCCGGCCTTCCACAGGCCGTGATAGAAACTATCACTCAGTTCCGAGTGCCTCTACTAGGCAGGCTTACGCACTGAGGTGGGGTCTGTTCATTGACTGGTGTTCCTCTCGAGGAGAGGACCCACAGAGATGCACGATTTCAGTAGTGCTTTCCTTCCTGCAAGAGAAGTTGGAGCGTAGGCTGTCCCCTTCGACTCTCAAAGTATACGTTGCTGCCATTGCAGCGTATCACGATTAATCCTCCCAGACCGCACCTCATACCCTCTTGGGATCTCTCCGTTGCCCTCCGCGGCCTACAGGCAGCCCCATTCGAGCCACTTGTGTCAGTTGAGCTGAAATTCCTGTCACTTAAGACAGCGCTCCTGACTGCACTGGCCTCCATCAAGAGGGTAGGGGACCTACATGCCTTCTCTGTCAGCGAAACGTGCCTTGAGTTCGGGCCCGGAGATTCTCACGTTATCCTGAGACCCCGGCCCGGTTATGTGCCCAAGGTTCCCACCACGCCCTTCCGCGATCAGGCGGTGAACCTGCCAGCTCTGCCCCCGGAGGAGGCAGACCCAGCTTCTGCGCTGCTGTGTCCTGTTCGTGCTCTGCGCTTATACGTAGACCGTACTCGCCACTTTAGACGCACTAGCAGGTCTTTGTCTGCTTCGGAGGTCAGCAGAAAGGGAATGCTGTCTCCTAACAGAGGTTGGCCCATTGGGTGGTGGAAGCCTGTCTTACTTGTATCAGGGAGAGCCATGCCCCTTAGGTGTTCGTGCCCACTCCACTAGGAGTGTTGCCTCATCCTATGCGTTGGCTCATGGCGCCTCACTAGCAGATATCTGTAGAGCTGCCAACACCTAATACCTCGCTAGGTTCTACAACCTTCGCGTAGAGGCCGTTTCCTCCCGTGTCTTAACATAGACTTCAGGTGAGCGGGAGGACGGCTGGTGTTGGCTTCCCACGTGGATCCGTGCGCCATATTCCCAGGTCCTCCATGCCCCGCAGTCAGACCTAGATGCGAAGTAGTCCCTGACTGTGATCCTGCCTGGGTCTCCTTTGACCTGCAGGTGGGGGCTATATTTTTCAATATTCCCAGCGGAAAAGACCGCTTTTTCCCTCGTGTATCCCTAAAAGCTTTATGGATATATTGAATTATTCTCATTTCCACATGTAAAGTTCTCATGTGCTCCGCCCCCCCAACCCATGCTTCAGTACATCTGGCATCCCTGTGGGGCCCCTCTACTGGCCCCCAGGGCGTTGGGAAGGTTACGTTACAATTTCCATCTGCTGACACGTCCGCCTGTCAGTACGTGGGGTTGTGCGTAACGCGGCATCAGGGTCGTGGCCTGTTCCATGGGTCTGTTCCCATATGTAACGTTGTAGTGAAACGACTGGAGGGGAACGTCTAGGTTACGAAGGTAACCCTCGTTCCCTGAAGGAGGGAACAGAGACGTTACATCCCCTGCCATGACTCTGGCGTCGCGCTGATGGCGGCTCGATCCGGCTCCTCAACGAAAACCTGAATGAGTGGTTGCAAGCCGCCCTCTTATATACCCGTATGTACGGGGGAGTGGCTTGGCATGCAAATACCACTCGCCAATGTTCATTGGCCTTTTAATAAGGCTCAGAGATGATTGGTCTCTCAGGCGAGTTCCCATATGTAAAGTTTCCGTTCCCTTCTTCAGGGAACGAGGGTTACCTTCGTAATAGGGCTGGGCGATTAATCGAAAAGTAATCGAAATCGACATTCAGAACCTATAATCGATCAAATTTTTCCAGGTCAATTATTTCAATTACTTTCCCTTTAAAAACATTACTGCGTGTGGAGTCAGGTGACCCCGCTCCGTTACGTTACGTTATTCCGCCGACATGTCGATGGAGAGCTTAAGCAGTATTTATACAGTAAGAAGTATTTACAGGATATACAAGAGTAATTTTATTTAGAAGAGATACTGCTTATTTTCTACTTTTAATATTTATTATTATTTTATAAATAATTTATTTTGTTTCCAAAAGTGCAAGTTATTTATTTTCACTAATTTAAGAAAAATGTGACTTTTCGTTTTAAGCAATGTGTGCTTTAATTTCAGTTGTTCAACACTGATGTTCAATAAATAGTCATAGATAGTAGATAGTGTGTGCACCCTTCATTCAAAAATCTCTCACTTGTAATATGTGAGCATATTTACTGTACAAAACTTGTCAGTGAACTATGAGGGCAAAAAAATAAATATTATTTAAATATAATTAAATATAATTTTATTAATGAATAAAATAATCGTTCATTAATCGTAATCGGGTTAAAATGTTCAATTAATCGAGATTTTGATTTTAGGCCAAATCGCCCAGCCCTACTTCGTAACCTAGACGTTTTAGTTTTATTAAGCTCACAATTTATGTGAAGTGTCAAAGGTGTGTACAGTTTTTTAATGTAATGAGATCAAGTTAAGAATTTGATATACAATGACAACTTTGATAAAATAACTTCTTCTCTAGTCCAAAGAAACATTTATACAAACTATCTGAAGCTTTACATGCCAAGAAAGTATTTAAACAGAAGTGTTAAAGATACAGTACAAAACAAACTGTATAATTGTAAGGGTCAGAGAGAGGATAGAGAATGATCATTAAAAAATAAAACAGGGCTGTTTGGTGCAAAAACATTATGTTTAAAGAGAGAAAATGAATAGCACACGTACATCTTGGAGACTTCTATTTGATGTCTGTTTTTACATCTGCAAGACGTAGTTTGTTTGTAGTTACGTCTATTGGGCGTTTCCTATCAGATGTCAAATAGACGTCCGTTAGATGTCTTCAAGATGTTTATGAATTAGAATGTATGTAAATTGACATCTTACAGATGTCTGCCAGACTTTTGTACACAGCAGATTCTTTCCAGATCAAAAAATCTTTAACAGACATCAGACGTACGTTTGATATCTGGGTTAGTTTTCACACATAGGAAAAAAATCTCTTACCGAATCATGTACACCTCATTATTCCATGGATAAACGTTGAGCACGGGGCCGATGCCGATCATGTGGTTGCGATGCTCACTCAGGTTCTCGACGTACTCGTGTTTGATCGGCACATAGGAAAGCAGTGCAAAGTTCTCGGGTGTTTGCTGGAGGACAGCGTCAGCGGCATGAAAACCGTCCACCAGCAGAGTCCTGCCACCCGTTCCTTCATGTCTCAGACAGTGAAACACCTGGATGCTTATGGAGCAAAACAAGATATTGTTAAAACATATTAATCACCAATATACTGTACATGAAAGTTGTGTTACTTATTCCAGTTCACCAGTGCACAAAAATCACAATAGTAAGATGTCTTTTTGGCTTTGGGTGCTGGCAACAAAAAAACACAGTGCCTCACAAAGGCAAAATGTAGGAACTACACCTTGATTTTTGTAATCCACCATCAAAGCCTGACAGCTACTCTGACAGATGGGTGCATGAAGTGTCCTACACGCCAATTGTGTTGGAGTACTTAAAAGTACACTTGTTCTTGTTGGAATTTTCATTGTGATAACCACTCACACTATTTTGCCTATGAAATTGCATAGAATAGTGCAATTTCCTATTGGGACAATTCTTTTAGCGTTACCTCTGCTCAAACAGAAATCTGACACAATTTATAGTAAACATTTGGCTTTAGAGATCGGCCAATATTTTTGCCGATCAAAAAAAATAAGTAATTTTAGACAAATCTAACCAATTAATGTAAAAAATAATATAGTAATATAATATAGTTCACTTCTGGGTCAAAACTGATCTAAACATAAAAGATGCAACAATTTATTTTTTAATAGTTAAATCTCTTTTTAAAAAATTGGAATCTGAAAAAATAACTGATGTGCATTTTGATCATTTTAATCCGTTTGCAAAGTGTATTCCTGTGCTAATAACTATGGATATTTTTACATTTAAGATTTTGTACGTTTGCCTACTGACAAAAAAATTATCAGTCTATAATTTTAATGGTAGGTTTATTTTAACAGTGAGAGACAACAACAAAAAATGCAGAAAAATGCATTAAAAAAAGTTACAAATTGTTTTGCATTTTAATGAGTGAAATAAGTATTTGATCCTATATCAATCAGCAGCAAGATTTCTGGCTCCCAGGTGTCTTTTATACAGGTAACAAACTGAGATTAGGTGGACTCTCTTAAAGGGATTGATCCTAATCTCAGTTTGTTACCTGTATAAAAGACACCAGTCCACAGAAGCAATCAATCAATCAGATTCCAAACTCTCCACCATGGCCAAGACCAAAGAGCTGTCCAAGGATCTCAGGGACAAGATTGTAGATGTACACAAGGCTGGAATGGGCTACAAGACCACCACCAAGCAGCTTGGTGAGAAAGTGACAACAGTTGGTGTGATTATTCGCAAATGGAAGGAACACAAAATAACTGTCAATCTCCCTCGGTCTGGGTCTCCATGCAAGATCTCACCTAGTGAAGTTTCAATGATCATGAGAACGGTGAGGAATCAGCCCAGAACTACATGGAACTACATCTTGTCAATGATCTCAAGGCAGCTGGGACCATAGTCACCAAGAAAACAATTGGTAACACTACGCCGCGAAGGACTGAAATACTGCAGCTCCCGCAAGGTCCAACTGCTCAAGAAAGCACATGTACAGGCCCGTCTGAAGTTTGCCAATGAGCATCTATACGATTCAGAGGAGAACTGGGTGAAAGTGTTGTGGTCAGATGAGACCAAAATCAAGCTTTTTGGCATCAACTCAACTCGCCATGTTTGGAGGAGGAGGAAATGCTGCCTATGACCCCAAGAACACCATCCCCACGTCAAACATTGAGGTGGAAACATTACTCTTTGAGGGTGTTTTTCTGCTAAGGGGACAGGACAACCACACCACATCAAAAGGACGATGGACGGGGCCGAGTATCTTCAAATCTTGGGTGAGAACTATTGAAACTGGGTTGTGGATGGGTATTCCAGCAATGACCCAAAACACACAGCCAAGGCAACAAAGGAGTGACAAGAAGAAGCATATTAGGGTCCTGGAGTGGTCTAGTCAGTCTCCAGACCTTAATCCTATAGAAAATCTGTGGAGGGAGCTGAAGGTTTGAGCTGCCAAACATCAGCCTCAAAACCTTAATGACTTGGAGAGGATCTGCAAAGAGGAGTGGGACAAGTCTGACCAAGTCATGTTTATTTAAAGGGATGGTTCGGAGTAGAATTGACTTCATTGCTATGCACTCCGAAGCCCATGTAAATACCCCATCCGAAGTTTTTTTTTTTACCTTAGTCAAACATTTATGGAGATATTAGAGTTTTTCGAATTGCTTGTTACAGGAGTGAATGGTACATGTGATGTATCTCGTAAATTGCACCACTAAACGTGCAAGTAATCTTACCAAACTTGTGCAGTAGTGTAAATAGGTTATGTACTCACAAAACGCTGCATCAGAACATTTGTAAGTCCACCATGAGTGTTTTAAAAACACGTTTTAGCCGATCCCTACTAGTCTCAAAAACTACAAATGGCGACACGTCGACGTCACTTCCCTGGTTTGAAAAAAGCACGTAAAAGTCCTCCTACAAGTTGACATAAACACAGATGTAGTAGGAGGACTTTTACGTGCTTTTTTTAAACCAGGGAAGTGACGTCGACTTGTAGTTTCTGAGACTAGTAGTTCTCGGCTAAAACGTGTTTTTAAAACACTCATGGCGGACTTACAAATGTTCCGATGCAGCGTTTTGTGAGTACATAACCTATTTACACTACTGTACAAGTTTGGTAAGATTACTTGCACGTTTAGTGGTGCAATTTACGGGATACATTACATGTACCATTCACTCCTGTAACAAGCAATTCGAAAAACTCTAATATCTCCATAAATGTTCGACTAAGGTAAAAAAAAAACTTCAGATGGGGTATTTACATGGGCTTCGGAGTGCATAGCAATGAAGTCAATTCTACTCCGAACCATCCCTTTAAGTCAAATATTTATTTCACTCATTAAAATGCAAATCAATTTATAACTTTTTTTTAAATGCATTTTTCTGGATTTTTTGTTGTTATTCTGTCACTCACTGTTCAAATAAACCTACCATTAAAATTATAGCCTGATAATTTTTTTGTCAGTGGGCAAATATACAAAATTAGCAGGGGATCAAATAATTATTTTCCCCACAGTAAGTGAATAAAAAAGTGTGGATCAAATGTATTCCAGTGATCATTTAATGTTGTAAGCTCTTATAATAGAACAGAAAGAATGTGAATTTGACTCCCTGCAGACTAAGCATACACTGCGGAAACTTGATCTGACAGACATTGTGGCTAATTGAAGCCCAACTTTGATTTTCCCGTTTACCCGCAGGGTTCTTGAAAGTATGACGTGTCTGTGTGTCGGTCCAGTGCCAGCTTTGTGTAGGCCGTATCTCCACGAGAAAAATCTGAAGTGAAGTTCCACATCCGCCCATACATGGTCTCCCTGGAAACAAAGAATTGCCTCGTTTAAGTCATAAACTATTATTGTGACCTGCATTTTCAAAATCAATCATTAAAATCTCTAGAAAAAAAAATACATGGACTGTGGACATTAGACTGTGTGGTGTGCAACTTGTTTGGAGTATCTGTTAGTTATATACAGTTGAAGTCAAAAGTTTACACCTTGCAGAATCTTCAAAATGTTCATTATTTTACCAAAATAAGAAGGATCAAACAAAATGCATGTTTTTTTTTATTTAGTACTGACCTAAATAAGATATTTCACATAAAAGACATTTACATGACATTTAATTATTTTCTCACAAGAGAAATGATCCCGTTCTAAATACATACACTTGATTCTTAATACTGTGTTGTTACATGAATGATCCAGAGCTGTGTGTATTTTGTTTTTTTTGTTTAGTGATAGTTATTCATGAATCCCTTGTTTGTCCTGAACAGTTAAACCGCCCACTGTTCTTCAGAAAAATCCTTAATTTTTTGGTTTTTCAGCTTTTTTGTGTATTTGAACCCTTTCCAAAAATGACTGTATGATTATGAGATCCATCTTTTCACACTGAGGACAACTGAGGGACTCATATGCAACTATTACAGAAGGGGCAAACACTCACGGATGCGTCCGAAAGAAAAAATTATGCATTAAGACCCGGGGGTGAAAACTTTTGAAAAGAATGAGAATGTGTAGCCTACATTTTTCTTATTTGCCTAAATATCATATTTTTTCATTTAGTACTGCCCTTCAGAAGCTACAGAAGATACCTACATGTTACCCAGAAGACAAAATAAGATCAATTTACCTTGATCTTCAAATTCCAAAAGTTTTCACCCCCTGACTCTTAATGCATTGTGTTTCCTTCTAAAGCATCAGTAAGCGTTTGAACCTTTTGTAATAGTTGCATATGAGTCACTCAGTTGTCCTCAGTGTAAAAAGATGGATCTTATAATCATACAGTCAAAAGACATTATTTTTCTAATACTTTACATTGATGGTGCACCACTTTTCACTCTCTGCAGGTCCTGCCTCTTTCCAAAAAGGCAACTGTCAAGGCCAAGGTCAACTGCATGAAACGTGTATGTAACGCCTTTTACCAAAACTGAGGCTTCATCAGCAGCTGTAAACAGCATTATATGTTTGCCAACTTTGGCATTGCTATTATTGTCACACCATCACACTGGTTGGACTTTGTTTGGACTGTTTTTTGGCAGAGTTCATTAAGTTCACTGATGGTTTGATTTGAGTTCTTAACTAGGGTTGAGGTGTGTCTTGTTATTTATCCTTGTTTGGTCAGTGTATTTAAGTTCCTGTCTGTTCAGTTTGAGTTTGCCAATTATTGTTTGTATCTCCTGTTTGCGGGTTATGGATTAGCTGATATTCTGTTTGTTAGAATAAATACCCAGTTTAAATTGATCTACAGGCCAAAACAGCCAGTAGGTGGGCATTAGAGTTGTGAAAAGTACTGGTACGTTGATACCAATGCAAAACTTAAATCTAGAAAATGTAACAATACCAGCCTCACGCACTTTATGCTTTGTATCTTTGCACATAATTTAAAAGCAAAAACAGCAATATTACACACTAAAGCAAAGGTTTAATTTAAAAAAAAGCATAATAGGTGGCCTTCTCTAACAAAACAGGAAAAGAACGGCCAATGTTGGACTAATTACCCAGCTGTAGCTCATTAGTCACTGGCAGTGCAAAAAACAATTCCTGTGTCTGAGCTCTTGACTTACAAAAGGCACCTGGCGACTTACCTGATTTAAGAAGCTTAAGCTTGTTGAAAAGCAATAGTTTACACAAAAATGAACCATTTGGACCAATTTACTCAACCTCATGTCATGCCAAACATGTATGACTTTATTTCTTCTGTGCATTGGAGCACTTTGGAAAAAACTAATTCTTTATGTCAGAGATGTGTCAGCATTAGGTTGTGTTCATTGTGCTCTGGTTTGGTTTTGTTCGGTTCCCCTTGACATGTGTTTTCTGACCTAGTTTCCTAGTGTGTGACAGTTTCTTTCCTTAATTACTGATGTTGTTTACCTGCTCTTCTATTAGCTTACTTATTAGTTCTGCCTGTTAATAACTATGTTTGTATCCAAAGTTGCAAATTTAACTTATGCACAAAATTGGAATATCGCATAAAACATCTGCGAATAAAGCACCATCCAACCAACGAGTCAAAGTGAACAAAATGGTCACTTCTTGATAAACTAAATATCACTAAGAAAAATATGAGAAGCCACCGAATATAATAATTTTCATATATAATAAACCACTTGCACTCCACCTCAGAGTGAGTAGATGAAACACAATAAATGCAGTCATTGCTTAAAGAGGTGGATGTCTGCTGTCTGGGAACCAGTCTTGTTAGACAGTTCTGGGAGGCAATTATACAGAAATACTTTGACAACAGACTTTCTAATGTTCAGATGTTCTAACAAGATCAGTCCACCATCCCATCACACATTTATTCTGAAATTGAGTTTCCATCTCCCATTATTCACATTAACTCTTTTTCGCAGTTAAAAAACCACCTCAAGTGAGTGTAAAAGCTTTTTTGCGAATTAAGGCTTTTTTTATTTGCCGTTTCTGATGCAATACTTCAAATCAGGCATAAAAACAGGGTGATGAAAACATAGCTAGTGCACGCCTTTGTTTCTTCAATTCCTTTGTCCAGTATTGTTTGTGTGAATGCTTAATGTGGTTGTTGTCTAGGTTTATCTCCTACAGTCTCCTACGTTTTTCTGTTTGGGTTATAATTAAACTGTTCTAGTTTCTCCTTCATCATGTGCCTCTCTTAAACCACCAACACATTACATAATACTGGATCCTCATAACAAGCTGCAAACAGTGCCTCAAGGACCACACTCATGGACCGAGTGTTTGTCACCATTCACCATCGGCCCTGATGAAGAGGACATTACCAGCTACACTCCCAATCCAGAGCTCAGCCAGCAAACACCCACTGCATGGAGTGATTGCCAGAGCTCACCACAGATGGAGCGCCCGAGCCTGCAGCGATATTTGAGGCAGCACAACAGTGTGACTGAGCCAATCACTGCCCCAGAGCCAGAGCCTGACATATTAACTGAGCAGTAGAGTAAGCTGGCAACATGTGCCGCTGTGGGATTGCTTGTGGAGTATAAGGGAATTGAGGAGGACCCCACCCACCCTCCAGCCACTGAAGAAGAGCTGCAGCTGGCCTCTGCAAAGTTCTCACCCAGTCTCCCTCTCCCACCTCCTTTACCAGGTTCAGACAGTTCCACAGCCCCACCTCCTCTGGTTCCCTTTAGCCCCTCGGCTTCTCCTCGGACACCTCTACATTGTGTGGAATTACCCCTGGGTCTTTTGGTCCCCCGCTCTACCTTGGTAGAACAATCTCCAAGCTAGAGGCTAGAGCCTCTGACTTTACCTTGGCCCTCTGACCCATCCGCTCCACCTTGGCCCCTTGGTCCCCCTTGTTTACTTGTGGAGTATGAGGGAAAGGTGAGCTGCAGCTGGCCTCTGGCTCTGTTTTTAAAAGGATTTGAAAGAGGATGTTTTCCAGTGTCTTCTGTCCCCACTGGTCCCGTTTAGCATAAAAGTCTCCTGTGTCCCTGCTGGTCCCATCCAGCATGAAATCTCCTCTTTCTCCAGAGTTTCCAATCAGTTCCCTCTTCCACCTCCTCTGCAAGGTTCAGCCAGTTCCTCCGATGGTTCCCTTTAGCCCCTTGGTTCCTCCTCTGACACCTCTCAGTTGAGTGGAATTATCTCAGGTCTTCTGGTCCCCAGCCCTGCCTTGGTGGAACAGTCCCCTTGCTCCACCTCCAGCCTCTGACTTTACCTTGGTCCTTCGACATATCCACTCTACCTTGGTCCTTGGTCCCTCATCTCCATTGTGGCCCGTCATCCCACTTGCTCCACTGTTTTCCTTCTTCCCTCCAACTCTGCTTTGATCAGGCATCACCCTGGTTCTACCACAGGATTCCAAGTCTCACCCTCCATCCCTTCAACTCCACCGGGCTCCGCTTCCGTGTCCTCAGTCACTCCAGCTCCACAACGGGCTTCCAGGTACCCGCCTCCACCTCAGTCCCACAAGATGTCAGCTCGCCGTCAGCTCTGCCTTGGCCCTCTTGGTATGCAGTGTCACCCTGGACTTTCGGCTCTGCCTGGGTCCCCATCTCTATCAGTTCCTCCCTCCATCCACTTTGCCATGGGCTATTATCCTAGCTGTTTTCTGGATTCCTACCTGGCTATTCCTGCTCCTGTTTCTTCCCTGGCTTCAACCACCCTTCAGCACCACCTTGGTTTCTCCTTTTATCACCTTCTACAGCCCTTATCCCTTCGCCTACTCTTCGGCCTTGAGAATCCTCACCCTCCCTCAGCTGGACCTTTTGTTACAGCACCTTTTCGGAGTGGAGGGGCTACTGTCCAGATTAGGTTGTGTTCATTGTTGTCTGGTTCTGTTCTGTTCCCTTGCCATGTGTTCCCTGATTCCCAGTTTGTTCCCTTAAATACTAATGTTGTTCTATTAGCTTGCTCATTAGTTCTTGAACCTCCTACAATCCCCTAAATTTTCCTAAAACTGTTCTAGTTACTATCTCCTTCATGTGCTTCTCTACAACCACAAGTTGTACAAGTTACAACATGCTCATTTCCATACAATGAAAGTGAATAGGGACTGGGGCATTCAAGTTCCAGATATATTGAAAAAGCATCATGAAACCATAATATGCAATCTGCGTACTTAGTATTCATAGTTGTCTTAGGTTTTGAATGACAAAAATGTTGGATGACATGAAGATAAGTAAATGATGACAGACAGTCTATTCCATAAAATCAGCTATCAAAACAAGTTTGCAGGATTTAATTGACCCCTTTCGGAGCCACTACATACTAGCCCTGACCTGATGAGGCTCACTCTTTGGGTTGCTGTTTCAGTAGCTTCTAGGGTTGGTGGGACGCCTTCGACAAAGGCAATACCATAAAGCAGGAAGTTGTTGAGGAAGTTCTTCAGCTCCTCATCGCAGCTCATGAACTTGTCCCAGCTGGCAGAGGGCACCTTAGCACTGGAGTAGATATCTGCGTTCCACAGGATACGGGGTTGCATGGCACTTCTCTTCTGACCCTCGTAGCTGTTCTGGGCCAGCCATGTTAGGTTGTACCGCGTGATATGACCATCTGGCCCTGTAAGTGATTACAAACAACGTGGAAATGACTTCATTAGGAGATAATATGATTAGTGAGTCAAGATTTCACCAGTTTTTATCAGTGGAAGACGTTACTAGTTCAGTGATAAGTCTATTAGGATATCTGCACCTTAAGGAATATCTGGGGTTCAGTACAAGCTCAATCGACAAAAATTAATTTGAAGTTTTTCATTTAGAAAAACTAAATTCTGGCTTACAGTGAAGCACTTACAATAGAAGAGACTGGGAACAATATGTAGTCAGTTCAAACAGTGTAGCCAAAACCATAAATGTGTGAAAAGGATTGCCTACTAACTGTTTCTGTGTAAAGTTACATCCAATTTTACAACTTCACTGACACTGGAACAGAAACCATAGAGTAGCTAAAAATTCTGATTTAAAAAGCTCTACCAAAAATACACTCTACTTAGAGTTTACATATTGTTTTTCTAACATAGTGAAAACTGAATCATTTAATTTATTCAATGAACTTATATTCTTATTTTCTCCTGTCCTTTTTTTTAAAAGTCTAACCATCTAGACAGGTTTTTTTTTTTTTTTGCCACTATCTTTGGCTTTCTTACGGTGGGATTTAAAGAGACAGTTCATTCAAAACCCATGTTGTTTCAAACCTGCCTGACTTTCAAAACAGTATTATAAAGAATGTGGGTAACCAATTGTACACACAAAAAACATTTCTCAACATATTTTCCACAACAACATGAGTATAATTTTTGGGTGAACTATCCCTCGGGTAAACAGCAGAGGTAGGAGTGTGTGTTTTCTAGATTTCTCTAAGTGAACAATTTTAACATAAATTGAATTTACTTCTTTCAAAAATTGCATTTGTTTATAGAAGTGGCAGCTTATTACAAATCCACATAAATAAACAGATAAACCTAGTATTGTATCTTACCTGATATTAATATTAAAATTAAAATAATCTTCATTGGATTAAGTCCATATTGAAAGGTTGGATTAGTGTGTAAATGGTAACTTTTAAAAACACAAGACATTCAAGTTTGAACTGGATTAGATTTATTAGGGGAACTTTGAGTTTGAGCCCAAAACAGTGGGTAACCTCCTCTGCAATTTTTACATAGGTTAGGTGAGAAAAACTCAGACTTGGCAGATTCAGACTGGATTCAAATCTCAAAGTACACAAACTTGTTTAAGGCCCTCCAGGAAAACTAGTCCTGTCAAAATCGGGCTTTAGAAATTAAAAGCTGCTTTAAAACAATATGGATTGTGAAAAGTGCTGTACACATAAAAATGGTAACACTTTAGTTTAGGAAGAAATTCTCACTATTAACTAGTTGTTTATTAGCATACATATTACTAATATACTGGCTGTTTATTAGTACTTATAAAGCACATATTAATGTCTTATTCTGCATGACCATATTTTAGATCTCTAAACCTTACCCTATGCCTAAACTTAACAACTACCTTACTAAATATTAATAAGCAGCAAATTAGGAGTTTATTGAGGCAAATGTTATAGTTAATAGTTAGTATATAGTGAGAAATGGTCCCTAAAATGTGACCACAAAAACTGTACTTTGTGCGCAGTAATATTAACACTATATGAATGAATTTAAAAAGTAAAAAGCCAATTTTGAGATCATGCCAACTTTAAAAAAGGGAAACTGCAGCACTGATAGAAGGCTAATCTCAGGGTACTTAGTAGTTAACACCTCTTCACATTAAATATTTTACTAGCCGACTGACTCAATCGTGGGCCAAAGTAACAGACACAAAAGCCATGAGAAAGTGAGGAATGCTGTTACTATGTAACTGACCGTTATAATAATGTACTGTAGTTTATAAAGTAAATCTCACAGATGCTGTCCGCTGAGTTTCGTAAGAGTCAAAGGTTTGTCTGTCTTTCTCACAGACTCTTATCTTGACTTAGGAAAGAGATATCCATCTTTGTTTTGGAAGAGTGTTAAACTTATCTTAGCACAATAGGACCACAATCTCCAGGGAGAGGACTGAAACATGAAGACACAGTTACAGTCGGCTTATCTTGCTATCCCAACATTAAGCAATCATGCAGAAAACCGTGAACGGTACGCAAAGGTGACACGTTTGATGATTTCGTTTTGTTTCCTGAACAAATTATTTTAAAAGGATGTTTACCAGGAAATGAGGAAAAGGGAATAAATACACGTGCCAACCAATCAGACAAGTCAGACAAGAAAAGAATTAAAAATCGCATGAATGCCAAATCTAATCTAAACAGAGTTACTCAACCAAAAAATAAAAACTGATGGTGCATCTAATTTCAAAAGCTGTGCATTTGTCAGCCGCATATGTTCATTGCAAAAAGTAACCATTGCATTTCAAAGAAAGGGTGTCAATTTTGTTATGCTTACTTTAGCAGTGAATAATAATATTAGTTTGTTCCCCGCACAAAGCTAATCTTTGACTATGCACATGAGCCATACGGGCGACTGTTATGAAAACGGTGACAGAAAAAGGAGACAAAATAATGACTACAGGCTACTTTTATGGTTTTATAGCTCGAGGGTGAGTAAATAATGGCAGGATGTTCATTTCATTTGGTAAACTAGTTTATCGGGCATATATTTAGAGGTTCTCTTGAAATGAAGTGATTCTGATTTTCAACTGAGTTGAATTAAGCATTGTTCTGCACTTACATGTCAAGAAGAGGTTGTTTTCATCCACTCTGCTCTTTGAAGGCCTGATGTTCAGATCAATGATGGCAGTGTCCAGGTTACGCTGGTTTGTTTTTGAGTTGTAGCATGAAGCCGAACGGCAGTGATCTCGCAGCCATACATAGTCAAAGTGCATTACAAGACCACCATAGTTGAGCTCTGCAGAAATATATGAATTTATTAAGACTTGTTTACAACCATTCAGTTTATTGTGGCATGCAATTTAAAATTATTCCATAATGGTGCACATATATCAGTGCCAGACTGATTAATTAACCATTAACCAAACATAGTGTCAAATTAAATTAAAAAAATCAAATATAAATTCAAATATTTTTGTTTGTATCTATATATGTGACCCTGGACCACAAAACCAGTCTTAAGTCGCTGGGGTATATTTGTAGCAATAGCCAAAAATACATTGTATGGGTCAAAATTTTAGATTTTTCTTTTATGCCAAAAATCATTAGGAAATTAAGTAAAATCATGTTCCATGAAGATTTTTTGCAAAATTCCTACTATAAATATATCACAATGTAATTTTTGATTAGTAATATGCATTGTTAAGAACTTAATTTGGAGAACTTTAAAGGTGATTTTCTCTGTATTTTTTTTTTTTTTTGCACCCTCAGATTGCAGATCTTAAAATAGATGTACCTCGGCCAAATATTGTCCTATCCTAACAAACCAAATATCAATAGAAAGCTTATTTATTGAACTTTCATATGATGCATACATCTCAGTTTTGTAAAATTTTACCTTATGACTGGTTTTGTGGTCCAGGGTCACATATTTGTTCTCAAGAAATCTTTATCAGCCATTAAATAAAAAGTTTTAAGTTTTAGTTATTTTCTTGTGTGTTTTGTCATTTTTATTAATTTTCATTGTTTTTAAATATGTCTATATAGTTTTAATTAATTCTTCTTTCAGTTTTAGTGATTTTAGTACATCAAGCTAAATGAGTTTTTTGTATTTTATTTCATTTCAGTTAACATTCATTTAATTTCAAGCATTTTTCACAGTTTTAGTTAACTAAAATAACTCTGGTTTGATTGTTGTATTTAATAATTTGCTTTGTGACGCTGAACCACAAAACCAGTCATAAGGGTCATTTTTTTAAAATTGAGATTTATACATCATATTAAAGTTGAAATGAATAAATAAGCTTTATATTGTTAGAACAACTATTTAAAAATCTGAAATATGCAAAAAAAAATTACATACTGAGAAAATCACCTTTAAAGCGGTGCATATTATTAATGCAATGCATTTTACTAATCAAAAATTACGTTTTGGTATATTTATGGTAGGAAATTTACACAATTTTTGCATGGAACATGATCTTTACTTATTATCCTAATGATTTTTGGCATTAAAATCAGTCATTTTGACAAATATACTGCTACTTAAGACTGGTTTTGTGGTCCATGGCAATTCTAACTATAATAGCATGTGAAACTTAAGTTATTTTGAATGCAACTATCTGGCAATGCAATGTCTCTCACCTAAGCAGTCAGGCAGTAGCTGATAGTTGCATGAAGATGAATGGGTTGCAGTGTGCTGTAATCTCTTGCTCTGAGAACTGCTTCCCAAACCTTGTCTCAAGTGCAGATATCCACTCAGTCTGGTAAACATGCGTATTAATGTCATGGTGACCTGGAAAGAGAGGAACCCCCGTGCACATAATGCACCAGAAATTGCAGCAAATTGCCCTCATACGTATTATCTGAATAACACAACAGATAGTAACAATGTAATATAGTGTATTAATGGTTTCTTGCAGCGCGAGTCGACTCACATGCGAATCCGGAACTTTAAGGTTTCCTGCGTGCGGATGTGACAAACCTGAAACTTGGGTGAACTTCAATTCACGGGTGTTTCTTAAAGAGCTGCTATATATACTCTTTAATATTAATCATTAAACTTGAGCTTCATCCCCGCCATTGTCTCCATGAGTCCAGGAGGTGTCCACGCAAGCGCTCAACTCCACCGATTCTACTATGTTGAAGACCTGCTACTTAATATTCATGAGCAAGAGCAACGTCATTGGATGTTATCGAGCATCACGTAATTAATATTTATAAGACTTCACCAAAGCGCTCACCAGAAGGATGGGATTTATTCATATGAATAAATCAGGCCAAGCCTTTACCATAGTAGGATTCAGTTTTAGTGGATTTTGTTTCATATAAAACATGTATTTATATTCTTATAAGGTTAAATGCTATTTGAACGCCATTTAATTTACACTAATTTAAAAAATATATATTTTATTTACATTAGGACTACTTTGAGAAATATTAATCATTTAGTAAAAATCATCTGTAAATAAATAGAGTTACAACTAGTTGTTTTATTTCAGTTTTTAGTATACTTGTTAAGTACAGGACTACTTCTTCATTAAATACTAATACGCATTATTAGGTAGACAGTACACTAGAAAGCACTAGGTCTTTTCTTAATGACAAATAAA
The DNA here is from genome assembly GCF_049309525.1 of Garra rufa. Taxonomy (NCBI): domain Eukaryota; kingdom Metazoa; phylum Chordata; class Actinopteri; order Cypriniformes; family Cyprinidae; genus Garra; species Garra rufa. The sequence continues at coordinate 11,357,442 of NC_133379.1, forward strand.
ATTTGTTAAATATTTAAAATAAAGGTGTCCCGAACTCAACAGTGGGGACCAGTAATATTTTCGGAATACTTTATAAATATAATAAATGTAAAAACCATATATTAAAAAAAATAAGTAAAAATCAACTGTAAATAAATAGAGTTACAACTAGTTGTTTTATTTCAGTTTTTAGTATACTTGTTAAGTACAGGACTACTTCTTCATTAAATACTAATACTTTGCGCATTATTAGGTAGACAGTACACTAGAAAGCACTAGGTCTTTTCTTAATGACAAATAAAATTTGTTAAATATTTAAAATAAAGGTGTCCCGAACTCAACAGTGGGGACCAGTAATATTTTCGGAATACTTTATAAATATAATAAATGTAAAAACCATATATTAAAAAAAATAAGTTCTCTCTCTCTCTTAAAGGGAAACATAACTTTCACAGCCAGGGTCGCTACTGACACCTGGTGGTGGAAATACCAACACTGCAGAATGAAAAACTGCTGACCAGCAATGCTATACATGCAATGAAATAAAAACATTAAATGAAATAGTGGGTGAGTATATAGGCATATACATCTTTAAAAAAATAGTCTATTATTAGGTACCCTTTTTTCATTATTTAATGTATATGGTAGGGTGAAATTTAAATGCATCTATTTGAGCTTTCAACACACTAATGCATAAACTAATTGTGCATAATTTATCTTTTAAATGAGTATCTCCTTATTGTAGCCTATAGCACCTTTACATATATTATGATTAAAAACAGGATTGTACTGCACATAATGTAGGCCAATAACAAAACATGTTGCTTTTGTTTTTATTTTTCTAAAAAAGAGAGAAAACAAGGTTAGATATGTTATGAAAATGCTACATATGCTCTAAAAAGTGAACTTCAAAGAAATCTTATTTTATCTTGAAACCATATAAAAGTACTTTTTTAAAGTGTAATTGTCACACAACGTTAAAAACAACAGTTAAATGTTTCCCAAAACACTTACAGGCACATAACTAACTGAAAAGTCAGACTTTTGACATAACATTATAAAATTAGACAGTTGGGACTGTCATTTGGGACATTATTAAGATGCACTCTTGCAAAAAATAATTCAGGAGACCTGTGACTGCAACTTGGCTGCAAGTAACACATTTTAATTTAACCCTTTCATGCATGAATTATGGAAAACATTGTCTAGATTCTTTTTTTAATTTTTCAAAATTATTTTAATATGATGCTAAAATTCAATTCCATTTTCATTTTTATAAAATTCCGTTTCATTAAAAAATTATTTACCTCACGTATGTGGAAACCATGCAACAAAGGAGTAAAATGGGACATAAAGCCACAGCTGACAATATGTAATATTGTGTTTTTTTAATGGCTTGTTATACTATTTATATCAGTTCAGTTATTTAAAAAAATTATATTACAATATAATAACAATAAAACACATATTGTAGGAACAATAACAGTAGTTACACATATGCAAAAACCTATTAGCAATATAGGCAAATCATGAAAATCAAATAAAAAATTACTGATTGTATGAACTTCCATTTCTTACTGCCACTGTCCTCTAGATATTCTCTATTATTCTGTACTGACTCCTTGTACCGGTTTGGCAGGCAAAATACAAATTTGTCTCCATATGTATGTGTAAAATTGCCATTTAATGCTATAATAATTCATTTTAAATTTAAATATTTCGTTATTTTACAATATAATACAATTTATAGCATCTTTGGAATAAAATAGAATAGATATACTAGCAGATTACAGAAATCAGACTTTATGGAATCTGCATGACGTCCACATACATGGACAATTGGTTTTTGATGAATAAGAACTACATTTTACTCCAAATTTTAGTTTATAAAATACTAACATATTACTCTAAATGGAGTTAAATAACTGTCCACAAATGTGGACACCATGCATGAAAGGCTTAATCACTTTCAAAAGTTGAAAACATTGTTTTCAGGAGATCTGTTGTCATAAACATCAGTGCAATGTCTGACCTCACAAATGTTTCTGTACTTGGCGAATGGGCAAAAGTTCCCACAAAAACACTCCAAAATCTTGTAGAAGTCCAAAAGGTGCAGCTGCAAAGGGCAACCAACTGCATAATAATGTCAATGTATTTAATGCAGTGTTAACACATTAAAGTTTGTGTTGGTGTTATGATCAGATGTCCCCTTTTGCCCAGATTTACTGAGATTGTTAGAAAATTAAAACACATTTAAAATAAACTAATAGTAGATACCCTGTTTTTCGAGGCACCCTTTCACTGGATTTATTTTCCAAATGTTAAGACCTGCCAAAGACCAGGGGCCCATTTCAATAAGGGGTTTTAACCAACTCTACTTCGAGTCAATGATAAACTTTTATTCTCAATCACTGTTATAATATCAAATGATAAACCTGCGGAACGGTAGGTTATTGAACTAATATTCATTTCTTTTGGTCTCCTCGCCCTTTCTAAAGTTTAAGTGATGGTTAAATACCTCATTCATTTACACTGCAAAAATGCTTTCTTAGTGATTGTTTTGGAATGTAAATTTAGTGCATTTTACTTAAAATAAACAAAAATAATAGTAATGCAAATGGAAACAATTGGCAGATAATTTAAAAAATGAGAAAAATATACCTATTTTTTTCTTATGTAGAAAATGCATCTTGTTTTAAGAATCTTCAGATATTTTGATTGGAAACTGCATTTTTGCAGTGCATGTGCATTCACTCATTATGCATATTTTCATAATTTCCTTTTTTTTTTTACACAGGATTATTTTATTAATATACAGGATTATTTAGATTTTCTTTTGCCATATCCATGTGCATGCTGAATGTATTCAGTTGAGCAGTAGCATTTTTAAAGGAACACTCCACTTTTTTTGGAAATAGGCTCATTCTCCAACTCCCCCCGAGTTAATAAGTTGAGTTTTACCGTTTTGAAATCCATTCAGCCGTTCTCCTGTTCTGACGATATCACTTTTAGCATAGCTTAAGCAGGCGCAGTAATATCACACCAGTCACATTGAACTTTAACTTGCTGGGAATTAATTTCAGGTGCTGCCTGAATTTACTGTGCCTGCTGCATCCATATTACGGCAGCAAACTTCCTTGACTATTACGCCGGAATGCGAGTGTAGTTCCTAATCTTATCAACCTAGAAAATCGCAGCTTTACATTTTCCGCCGGTATTAGTACACAATATAATTACAAAAGCGTCAAGTTTTAAATAGGACAAATATCAAAACTCATTGGTCATTTTTGAACGTGATGCTATTGGTCTAATAGGATTCAATGATTTATGCTAAGCTATGCTAAAAGTGATATCGCCAGAACAGGAGAACGGCTGAATGGATTTCAAAACGGTAAAACTCAACTTATTAACTCGGGGGGGGTTGGAGAATGAGCCTATTTCCAAAAAAAAAGTGGAGTGTTGCTTTAAATGGTAGTTTTCTATATAACATCAGGGATGAAGAGCACATTTGTGCGGACGCTGTACTCTAATACTCTTTATGAGCAACATTTATTCTTTTTCATGTTTAATATTCTTCTAATACTTGGTATTGTGGCCATCATCATTTCATCTGTTATTCATTATATTGCAAGCCTTCTTGCTGTTGGTTGAGTAGAAGTCAAATCTTAATTTCAATACTCTAATTAAGAAATGCAACCATTTTTAAATAGAGAGTAGGCTATTTAATTGTGAAAAAGGCTATTTCAAAGCTGCTGTACATTGAAATAGACACTGAATGACATTCATTTAATCAGTCTCAAATGTTTGCAAAGTCATGTAGCCTATACCCATGAAACTTTTATGGTTAAAGCTTTACCTGACTTTACCTGAGTTATGCTTTTAAGTTAGCAAGGTAACTGTCTCTGAGAACAAGTTACCTCTCTTTCAGAAACAGACTTATCTTGCTTTCTCAACCCCAAACTCAAACCCAGAGTGTCCCTCATTTCAGGGTTGACATACTCAGTTTTCACTTAACCTCCTTTCTGAAATGGGCCCACGTAATTTTTTATGTCCTCATACAGAAAACCTAATTCCTAACTCCTGAAAACTTTTTTCAAATGACTGATATAGAAGTCAAATGAGAGGCAAAAGCATAATTTTAATTATTTCATTTTAAACAAGAATGGAAGTAAATAAAAGGCACCCTCTCACATTTAAAATTACACCAAAAAGTAACTTGTCAACTGTCCTTTGAAATGCAAAATATTGAAAACAACCTAATAATGTAGGCCAGCAGGCGGACTGTCTCATTCAAGCATTAAATGCCAAATCAGATTTATTTATGTAGCGCTTTTAAACAACACAGATTGTTTCACAGCAGTTTCACAGTAATAAACAGGAAAATAACTGTCATTATTTATTAAACATGTTAATCGGTTCGATATTGATTCACTTCACCTCCAAGTAGCAGTTCTGGACTAGGAAGGACGCAGGTAGTGCTCATCCTTCCGATTGAGAAACACCCACGGATTAGTGAATGCATGAACGAGGGAGCGAGCTGTTTCCCACTCAGGTCCGAGTTCACAGCTGCTGCCAATTAATAATCCGTTTACGAGCGTAACAGGTGCAGCAGATCAGGGTTATAAAAGTTCTGCAATGAAGCGTAAACTTTTATCGTAATAAAGAGTGTTGCTGCTTTGATTTCGTCATGTTCACTATGGAACTGGCGAAACTCTTTATTTGGATTTTACTGTGTCATCAGTGTGTGTGCAATGGTAAGTTTATCTCTCTCTCTCTGGGAGCTGCTGTTTGTGTGCAGTTCTAGTTTTCGCCTAGCCTTTTCATGCAATAATGAATCAACCGCAGAGTGTTTATGTAGTATGAAAGTACAAACGAGGTCTTCATTTGACTAAAGTCTTTTATAACTGTTACCTCGTGCATATCTCTACTTCTGCGTATTCTAGCAATTATGCATGTAGCTCCTGTGGTTGAATGGCTAATTGAAACGATTCATTTGAAGAAACCTGAGAAGTTTGTAAAACGTTTTACCTTTTGGGGATTTAAGACGGGTTTGATGTTAAGACTTCGACTAAGTTTCTTTCCAATGTTTAGGGTAAGTGTACCCATTAAGCTCTCTTTCCACTTTGAAATCAAATTTAAAAACTTTGCCTTTCTGAAAGATTAATTGCCTAATAATTATGCATGTTAACTGCAAACACACTTTTTGTGGTTTCACTTTACGTTTATTCACAAATAAGTGCATCACATTGTTGTGCAGAGCAGATTTTCATAAATTAACTCGTATTTAAGCTTCATGGGTGTTTTTGTAAAGAGCCAATTAAGTTTTTAAAGGCATTTAAACCACCATTACTTACCTTATGCGTTTCAATGAGGAATCCCTCGAATTCCCTTGCTAAATTGAGTGGAAGTCCTTATTTTTACCTTAATTTACAACTATTAAGATATGTAGGCGTACAAGTTAAACACTGTGTAGCCAAATAATTGAGTAGTTTTACTTGGTTATTTTGGGGATTTATGCTTTGCTTAAGTACAACTTAAACTGACTACTTGTACTTTTACGTGATTACGTTTTGGCAGAAAAAAACTGTACTTTTTACTCATCTTGGTGCCTTTTTATTATCTTATGCACATTAAATAGTGTAAACCTTAGAATTCATCTAATTAGTCACAACTAATTTATCAATATTTTTTAGAGGAACTCAATGGCCCAAATAAACAATTAAAAGATTAATTATCCATTTAGACCGTGATGTTGAATAAACAAACAATAAAAAAGGGGCCTTTCAAAACGTTAATTGTTTTAATTCTGTCTCTTCTAATTCAACACATTCTCTTATTCTATGTCGCTCTTAAAAGGGATAGTTCATCCAAAAATGAGAGTTCTCATTTACTGAACCTCTGTCATCCTAGTTATGACTTCCTTTCGTCAGATGAACACAAGCAAAGATTTTTAGTTCAAATAATGCAAGGGAACAGGAGCACTTCAGATACTAGTTTAAAATATTAGTATTTGTACTCCTATGCTGTTTGTTTCATGTAATTTTTAGATGTCCCATACACTTGCGTTATATGAAGAGAGGTGTTTTCTTTTCTAAAACTCTTAGTTTGTGTTCATCTGATAAATGAGTATTTCTCTCCCTTTAACCATACTTCTGTATGTCAGGGAAAAAAGGTACTACTTTAAAATTGTACTCATGTATGTTTTTGGCCAGATACTTTTGAGTAAAATTTTCACTGAGTATATGTACTTTCACTTAAGTAAATACTTTTACACCTCTGTGTAAGGCACCATTTTCTATAATGGGTGACTGCTAGTGTCTCATTATACAAAAATCATAGAGGTATGTCGCCTTTACCATGAGGCTGCTGTAAAAAATATTGTATGTTCTAGCAAACCTGTTTAGGGACTTAAACTGTGCTAAAGTACCAATGAAACCCCTTTCAGGCTTTTGGCTTTATGCGTAAGATCTTAATTTTTATTATAAATTGTACATCAACTTAAGTTTTCAAATGAGTGATATCTTGTGTTTTAACAATGGATTTCTCTTCTAAACCATGTTATCTATTAAACTTTGATTTTGGCGGGCTTAATGGGTACACTTAACCTAAAAAGCTTGGTGCTATTGTTTTTGTTGCTTTAAATTTGAAATGGCAATTGAAGTTCTCAATATCTGATTTCTGTATAATTTGAATCTGCTCTCCCCACAAAGCAGGATCAATTGTGGAATCCAACCCACCTGCTAACTTCAGCCTAGATGAATCTGGTTCAGATGTGAATGCTAACTACAGTCTGGATGCTGATGTTGTGGAATCCAACTCCAACCCACCTGCTAACTTCAGCCTAGATGAATCTGGTTCAGATGTGAATGCTAACTACAGTCTGGATGCTGATGTTGTGGAATCCAACTCCAACCCACCTGCTAACTTCAGCCTAGATGAATCTGGTTCAGGTGTGAATGCGAACTACAGTCTGGATGCTGATGTTGTGGAATCCAACTCCAACCCACCTGCTAACTTCAGCCTAGATGAATCTGGTTCAGGTGTGAATGCGAACTACAGTCTGGATGCTGATGTTGTGGAATCCAACTCCAACCCACCTGCTAACTTCAGCCTAGATGAATCTGGTTCAGATGTGAATGCTAACTACAGTCTGGATGCTGATGTTGTGGAATCCAACCCACCTGCTAACTTCAGCCTAGATGAATCTGGTTCAGGTGTGAATGCGAACTACAGTCTGGATGCTGATGTTGTGGAATCCAACCCACCTGCTAACTACAGTCTGGATGCTGATGTTGTGGAATCCAACCCACCTGCTAACTACAGTCTGGATGCTGATGTTGTGGAATCCAACCCACCTGCTAACTTCAGCCTAGATGAATCTGGTTCAGATGTGAATGCTAACTACAGTCTGGATGCTGATGTTGTGGAATCCAACCCACCTGCTAACTTCAGCCTAGATGAATCTGGTTCAGATGTGAATGCTAACTACAGTCTGGATGCTGATGTTGTGGAATCCAACCCACCTGCTAACTTCAGCCTAGATGAATCTGGTTCAGGTGTGAATGCGAACTACAGTCTGGATGCTGATGTTGTGGCATCCAACCCACCTGCTAACTTCAGCCTAGATGAATCTGGTTCAGATGTGAATGCTAACTACAGTCTGGATGCTGATGTTGTGGCATCCAACCCACCTGCTAACTTCAGCCTAGATGAATCTGGTTCAGGTGTGAATGCGAACTACAGTCTGGATGCTGATGTTGTGGCATCCAACCCACCTGCTAACTTCAGCCTAGATGAATCTGGTTCAGATGTGAATGCTAACTACAGTCTGGATGCTGATGTTGTGGCATCCAACCCACCTGCTAACTTCAGCCTAGATGAATCTGGTTCAGGTGTGCATGCGAACTACAGTCTGGATGCTGATGTTGTGGAATCCAACCCACCTGCTAACTTCAGCCTAGATGAATCTGGTTCAGATGTGAATGCTAACTACAGTCTGGATGCTGATGTTGTGGAATCCAACCCACCTGCTAACTTCAGCCTTGATGAATCTGGTTCAGGTGTGCATGCGAACTACAGTCTGGATGCTGATGTTGTGGCATCCAACCCACCTGCTAACTACAGTCTGGATGCTGATGTTGTGGAATCCAACTCAACTGCTAACTTCAGCCTAGATGAATCTGGTTCAGATGTGAATGCTAACTACAGTCTGGATGCTGATGTTGTGGAATCCAACCCACCTGCTAACTTCAGCCTAGATGAATCTGGTTCAGCTGTGAATGCGAACTACAGTCTGGATGCTGATGTTGTGGAATCCAACCCACCTGCTAACTACAGTCTGGATGCTGATGTTGTGGAATCCAACCCACCTGCTAACTTCAGCCTAGATGAATCTGGTTCAGATGTGAATGCTAACTACAGTCTGGATGCTGATGTTGTGGAATCCAACCCACCTGCTAACTTCAGCCTAGATGAATCTGGTTCAGATGTGAATGCTAACTACAGTCTGGATGCTGATGTTGTGGAATCCAACCCACCTGCTAACTTCAGCCTAGATGAATCTGGTTCAGGTGTGCATGCGAACTACAGTCTGGATGCTGATGTTGTGGAATCCAACCCACCTGCTAACTTCAGCCTAGATGAATCTGGTTCAGATGTGAATGCTAACTACAGTCTGGATGCTGATGTTGTGGAATCCAATGCCAAACCATCTGCTAACTTCAGCCTAGATGAATCTGGTTCAGGTGTGCATGGTAACTTCAGCCAGGATGCTGAAGCTAAGGAGTTTAGTTCTGGTCCCTCTCATGATCTTGATACTCGCCTTGTAATTGTGCCTGATGACCTCAGCCAGGTGTCAGAATCCGGTGAGGAATCTGCGGACACATCTCATGAATCTAAACCTAGCCTTATCATTGTGCACGGTAACTTCAGTGACATTGATAACTTGGAGGTTTATGTTAATGGTTCTGACAGTTTCAATGTTGGCTTGCCATAATAAAGTTTTATTTTTTTGTGGACTTGAAAGCATTTTAGTTTGTCTTTTTGAAATTTTGCATTAACAGGTTGTTTTGAATGAATGGGTATTTTAATCTGTCACGGGGTTTAGAGTCCTTGTCATTTTGTGTTGTGCATACAGATTTCTGCATTGATGGTCATTCCAAATAATCTGTCCAAATGGTTCAAATTCTGATACATCTATAGATGTTAAGCTTTTCGTTCAAGGAGATTGGGAGTGTGTGTTTCATGAATGCCAACACAGTGTAGTCTCAAAGTTTGGGCTCTAAAGCTGTTGAAGCAATTTACTCAACACTAAAAAAATTGTAATCAATTACTGAATCCAATTTACATGACAAATTGTAGTTAGATTAATCAATTACATATTTTAGATGTTCAGATTACTTTTTAGGTTCCTTTTGACCTAACTTGTTATTACGTGGTGAAATTATCCAGTTTTAAATCAATGTGTTATTTTTATTTTTTGGGTAATAAATGAAAGTGCATTTAAATATCATTATGTCAAGGTTTCCCAAACTGAGGGTTGTAAAGGGACTGCAGATGGTTTGTGAGTTTAATGAAAGGCTAACATATAATTAACATAACTACATTTTTACAGCAGTTTAAAATATATATATATATATATATATTAGTGGTGGGAATCTTCAGGCACTTCACGATCCGATTCTGGGAGTCACGATCCGATTCCAAAACGATTCTTGATCTAAATTTTTTTTTTTTTCCCCAATTCTTCTGCTGTGCAAATACAACTTTACAATTTAAAAAAAACATGTCAAATTGCAGTTTCTATGCTTTTTGTTTATAGTTGGAATCTCTGTAAAAGTAGGTGTCAATCTGTTTTCATTATCAACTAAATATCACAATGCTCACATTCTCAGTTTTCAGTAGTACTGCACATGCTACTTTTCATACGTTTTATATCAAATTTATTTTGTGCCAATTTTACTTTATTTTTAAAATTATATAAGCAAGGTACTTTTTAAAATTATTTATTTCAAATAAGTGTTCTTTAGGTATCCGAAAGTTTACAGACAATAGTTTTTCTTTTTTCCTCAGCATTACTGCCGTTTTATTATTACTGATATCATAGACAGGCAGCTTTACCAGGCTGCATTCAAACTAATGCACAACAGTGGCTAGTGGTGACTTTTTTTTTTTTTTTTTTTTACCAGGTATGCTGAGTGCTAAAACCACCAGTAATACCAAAAATAATATCTTTAGATTAGTTAGAAACCAATAAAATCAGAGACGAAATCATGTTTTAATATTTCCTCTTTTTCCTGTTTATTATATAAAATTATATACATTTTATATAGGCTATTTGTCTTTTTTTGGGGGGAGAAATTATGAAAATATACAGCTAGGATGTTTTTTTTTTTTTTTAGTCGAGTAAGTTGTGCATCAAACACTATGTTTTTTGGCAATCAGGCTGAGAATTCTGAGGAGTCGAGAAAGATGCGGAGAATCTGTTTGCCCGGAAGATTAAATCTCAAATAAGGGGATCAACTTATAAGCATGTTTATATTATTTAACACGTGAACGCATTCTCTCTGACAGCCTGGATAGCGGAGCATTAGCAGTTTATATGGACGGAACGCCATACACAGATCTATTTCGATATATCAGATGTTTTGTCCTGCTCTCAAAACATAACACTGTATGTACAGTTTAGTTTAAAACTATTGAAAATGCAAGTGCATTTAACTGCATCCGCAATCGAGCTTTAGGACGAACAAACCCAAAGCGCACGTGAGTCTGTCAGTGCACGAGTTTCGTGCATCTAATAGTACTGCATTCCAGACGGCAGAAATGAACGCATATCGCAAACACTGCGGGTGGAAGCACACACTGTCAAGCAGTGCGCACGAGTCTACAGTGCAAATTCTGTGCAATGAATCCTGCCGCATCTCTAGCGCGCACACGTGCCATATGCGGGGAAGAAACAAGCTCAGAATCGATTCTGAAATATTAGGAATCGATTCAGAATCGTTGAAGAGAGAATCGCGATGCATCGGAGAATCGATTTTTTCTCCCACCCCTAATATATATATATATATATATATATATTTATTTTATTTATTTTTTTTTTTGCATAAATCTGTTAATCAACCTCAGTCCTGATCAAAACTACCAAATCTTTTGAAAAAATTCAGGATTTTGACTCTTTAATTGCCAAGTTCCTAAATGATGTCACTGTTTTGGGGAAAAAACACACACAAAATGGTTTGTTTTCAATATAAAAGGTAATTGTGGCCAGGATTTTTTTTTTTTTTTTTTTTTTTTTACCTTTTTAACAGTCTTGGACAGTCTAAGGCCTATCTAAAGGGTTAATGGGGCCAACTGATAATAAACAGTAAAATTTACTAATTTTACCCCTTCCCAACAGGTAAAACCACAAACAATCAAATATTCAGCGTTCTAGGGTGTCATGGCTTTGCAATCAAAAAAATGTGGTTATAATGGAAGTCAATGGGGCAAAAATGGCCACGAACAATAAATGAGGGAGAAAAAATGAAAATCTAATGCTGCGCCAAAACTAACAATGCATGAAAGCCAATCTTCTTACTAATCTTTCACATGTCCAAGACTGTTAAAAAGGTTAAAAAAAATCCAAGCCTCAATTACCTTTTATATTGAAAATAAGTCATTTTGTGTGTGTGTGTTTTTTTTCCAAAACAGTGACATCATTTAGGAACTCGGCAATTAAAGAGTCAAAATCCTGAATTTTTTCAAAAGATTTGGTAGTTTTGATCAGGACTGAGGTTGATTAACAGATTTATGCAAAAAAAAATTAAAAAATATTTATCTGATACATTTTTACAGCAGTTTAATTTAGTGGATGTTTTCATCCAGGAACATAACGAGAGGGTAGTAAATTTGCCCAGAGCATACGGTTGAAAAATTTCAAAGCATTTTCTTAAAATATGTGTCAAAATAAGATTTCTCACAAAAAATAATTTAATTTGCTTTAACAGAGAAAAAGTTGTGGCCAAATTAAGACTCAACAGCACCCCTCAGTGGACGAAAACGTCCCCAACAACACATAAGGGTTTAGGACGGTAAAAGTACTACAATTTATTATACTAGTAATTTTATAATAAATCGAAAAGCAAGACGTCTTGAAAAATATAGGGAGTTTAAATGGCAGCTGCATAATAAATAATCCTCTGCTGCCATCTTTTGGTTATATGGGTAATTCCATATTACTCTCGGTGCATAAGGTCAATTGTCTTCTTTCGGAAGAAACGTGTTCCACTGTTTCTTCATACCCGCAATATTCACATTTCCCTGTGCCTTATCTATTTTCAGTAATGTTCCATTTAATCCCGTGTGTCCAAACCGAAGCCTTGATATTATTGTCTCTTCTCGCCTATTCCTCCCTGTACACCTTATTTCTCCCACTCTCCTTTGAATCTTATGAAACCATCGTCCTTTCCTATTTTCTTCCCATTGTTGTTGCCATTGTTTCTTTAATTTATTTTTAATAATACTCTTAATTTCTGTTCTACTAATACTAACTGTAAAATCAATTTGATTATTTTTAGTAACTTCCTTTGCTATTTTATCTGCTATTTCATTTCCCTTAACTCCATAATGTTTTCAACGTCATTACTTTGCCACCAATGAGATGAGTTGTGGGAGTTACGTTATCTCGACATTATTAATTTACCTGCAACCAATGAGAAGGCATGTGGGCGGGGCGACACGTGCAGCCCCGCCCCAGATTCAGCCCCGCCTCGATCTGCAGGCTGCAGACAGGGGCTTCTCAATGCATGAACGAGAAACACCCACGGATTAGTGAATGCATGAATGAGGGAGCGAGCTGTTTCCCACTCAGGTCCGAGTTCACAGCTGCTGCCAATTAATAATCCGTTTACGAGCGTAACAGGTGCAGCAGATCAGGGTTATAAAAGTTCTGCAATGAAGCGTAAACTCTTATCGTAATAAAGAGTGTTGCTGCTTTGATTTCGTCATGTTCACTATGGAACTGGCGAAACTCTTTATTTGGATTTTACTGTGTCATCAGTGTGTGTGCAATGGTAAGTTTATCTCTCTCTCTCTGGGAGCTGCTGTTTGTGTGCAGTTCTAGTTTTCGCCTAGCCTTTTCATGCAATAATGAATCAACCGCAGAGTGTTTATGTAGTATGAAAGTACAAACGAGGTCTTCATTTGACTAAAGTGTTTTTTAACTGTTACCCGTGACTCGTGCATATCTCTACTTCTTCGTATTCTAGCAATTATGCATGTAGCTCCTATGGTTGAATGGCTAATTGAAACGATTCATTTGAAGAAACCTGAGAAGTTTGTAAAACGTTTTACCTTTTGGGGATTTAAGACGGGTTTGATGTTAAGACTTCGACTAATGTTTAGGGTAAGTGTACCCATTAAGCTCTCTTTCCACTTTGAAATCAAATTTAATAACTTTGCCTTTCTGAAAGATTAATTGCCTAATATGCATATTAACTGCAAACACACTTTTTGTGGTTTCACTTTACGTTAATTCACAAATAAGTGCATCACATTGTTGTGCAGAGCAGATTTTCATAAATGAGCTCGTATTTAAGCTTCATGGGTGTTTTTGTAAAGAGCCAAGTTTTTAAAGGCATTTAAACCACCATTACTTATGCGTTTCAATGAGGAATCCCTCGAATTCCCTTGCTAAATTGAGTGGAAGTCCTTATTTTTACCTTAATTTACAACTATTAAGATATGTAGGCGTACAAGTTAAACACTGTGTAGCCAAAAAATTGAGTAGTTTTACTTGGTTATTTTGGGGATTTATGCTTTGCTTAAGTACAACTTAAACTGACTACTTGTACTTTTACGTGATTACGTTTTGGCAGAAAAAAACTGTACTTTTTACTCTTATCTTAAAGTGCCTTTTTATTATCTTATGCACATTAAATATTGTAAACCTTAGAGAATTCATCTAATTAGTCAACTAATTTATCAATATTTTTAGAGGAACTCAATGGCCCAGATAAACAATTAAAAGATTAATTATCCATTTAGACCGTGATGCTGAATAAACAAACAATAAAAAAGTGGCCTTTCAAAACGTTAATTGTTTTAATTCTATGTCTCTTCTAATTCAACATTCTCTTATTCTATGTCGCTCTTCAAAGGGATAGTTCATCCAAAAATGAGAGTTCTCATTTACTGAACCTCTGTCATCCTAGTTATGACTTCCTTTCGTCAGATGAACACAAGCAAAGATTTTTAGTTCATATAATGCAAGGAAACAGGAGCACTTCAGATACTAGTTTAAAATATTAGTATTTGTACTCCTATGCTGTTTGTTTCATGTAAGACGACCCTGATTCTTTAACCAGGGTTGCAAGAATTACTGTCATTCACTTGTATATAGTTTTCGACGTGTAATTTTTAGATGTCCCATACACTTGCGTTATATGAAGAGAGGTGTTTTCTTTTCTAAAACCCTTAGTTTGTGTTCATCTGATAAATGAGTATTTCTCTCCCTTTAACCATACTTCTGTATGTCAGGGAAAAAAGGTACTACTTTAAAATTGTACTCATGTATGTTTTTGGCCAGATACTTTTGAGTAAAATTTTCACTGAGTATATGTACTTTCACTTAAGTAAATACTTTTACACCTCTGTGTAAGGCACCATTTTCTATAATGGGTGACTGCTAGTGTCTCATTATACAAAAATCATAGAGGTATGTCGCCTTTACCATGAGGCTGCTGTAAAAAATATTGTATGTTCTAGCAAACCTGTTTAGGGACTTAAACTGTGCTAAAGTACCAATGAAACCCCTTTCAGGCTTTTGGCTTTATGCGTAAGATCTTAATTTTTATTATAAATTGTACATCAACTTAAGTTTTCAAATGAGTGATATCTTGTGTTTTAACAATGGATTTCTCTTCTAAACCATGTTATCTATTAAACTTTGATTTTGGCGGGCTTAATGGGTACACTTATCCTAAAAAGCTTGGTGCTATTGTTTTTGTTGCTTTAAATTTGAAATGGCAATTGAAGTAATCAATATCTGATTTCTGTATAATTTGAATCTGCTCTCCCCACAAAGCAGGATCAATTGTGGAATCCAACCCACCTGCTAACTTCAGCCTAGATGAATCTGGTTCAGGTGTGAATGCTAATTACAGTCTGGATGCTGATGTTGTTGAATCCAACCCACCTGCTAACTTCAGCCTAGATGAATCTGGTTCAGATGTGAACGCTAATTACAGTCTGGATGCTGATGTTGTGGAATCCAACCCACCTGCTAACTTCAGCCTAGATGAATCTGGTTCAGGTGTGAATGCTAACTACAGTCTGGATGCTGATGTTGTGGAATCCAACCCACCTGCTAACTTCAGCCTAGATGAATCTGGTTCAGATGTGAATGCTAACTACAGTCTGGATGCTGATGTTGTGGAATCCAACCCACCTGCTAACTACAGTCTGGATGCTGATGTTGTGGAATCCAACTCACCTGCTAACTACAGTCTGGATGCTGATGTTGTGGAATCCAACCCACCTTCTAACTACAGTCTGGATGCTGATGTTGTGGAATCCAACTCACCTGCTAACTACAGTCTGGATGCTCATGTTGTGGAATCCAACCCACCTGCTAACTACAGTCTGGATGCTGATGTTGTGGAATCCAACCCACCTGCTAACTTCAGCCTAGATGAATCTGGTTCAGGTGTGAATGCTAACTACAGTCTGGATGCTGATGTTGTGGAATCCAACCCACCTGCTAACTTCAGCCTAGATGAATCTGGTTCAGATGTGAATGCTAACTACAGTCTGGATGCTGATGTTGTGGAATCCAACTCAACTGCTAACTACAGTCTGGATGCTGATGTTGTGGAATCCAACTCACCTGCTAACTACAGTCTGGATGCTGATGTTGTGGAATCCAACTCACCTGCTAACTACAGTCTGGATGCTGATGTTGTGGAATCCAACTCACCTGCTAACTACAGTCTGGATGCTGATGTTGTGGAATCCAACTCACCTGCTAACTACAGTCTGGATGCTGATGTTGTGGAATCCAACCCACCTTCTAACTACAGTCTGGATGCTGATGTTGTGGAATCCAACTCACCTGCTAACTACAGTCTGGATGCTGATGTTGTGGAATCCAACCCACCTGCTAACTACAGTCTGGATGCTGATGTTGTGGAATCCAACCCACCTGCTAACTTCAGCCTAGATGAATCTGGTTCAGGTGTGAATGCTAACTACAGTCTGGATGCTGATGTTGTGGAATCCAACCCACCTGCTAACTTCAGCCTAGATGAATCTGGTTCAGGTGTGAATGCTAATTACAGTCTGGATGCTGATGTTGTGGAATCCAACCCACCTGCTAACTTCAGCCTAGATGAATCTGGTTCAGGTGTGAATGCTAACTACAGTCTGGATGCTGATGTTGTGGAATCCAACCCACCTGCTAACTACAGTCTGGATGCTGATGTTGTGGAATCCAACTCAACTGCTAACTACAGTCTGGATGCTGATGTTGTGGAATCCAACTCACCTGCTAACTACAGTCTGGATGCTGATGTTGTGGAATCCAACCCACCTTCTAACTACAGTCTGGATGCTGATGTTGTGGAATCCAACTCACCTGCTAACTACAGTCTGGATGCTGATGTTGTGGAATCCAACCCACCTGCTAACTACAGTCTGGATGCTGATGTTGTGGAATCCAACCCACCTGCTAACTTCAGCCTAGATGAATCTGGTTCAGGTGTGAATGCTAACTACAGTCTGGATGCTGATGTTGTGGAATCCAACCCACCTGCTAACTTCAGCCTAGATGAATCTGGTTCAGGTGTGAATGCTAATTACAGTCTGGATGCTGATGTTGTTGAATCCAACCCACCTGCTAACTTCAGCCTAGATGAATCTGGTTCAGATGTGAACGCTAATTACAGTCTGGATGCTGATGTTGTGGAATCCAACCCACCTGCTAACTTCAGCCTAGATGAATCTGGTTCAGGTGTGAATGCTAACTACAGTCTGGATGCTGATGTTGTGGAATCCAACCCACCTGCTAACTTCAGCCTAGATGAATCTGGTTCAGATGTGAATGCTAACTACAGTCTGGATGCTGATGTTGTGGAATCCAACCCACCTGCTAACTACAGTCTGGATGCTGATGTTGTGGAATCCAACTCAACTGCTAACTACAGTCTGGATGCTGATGTTGTGGAATCCAACTCACCTGCTAACTACAGTCTGGATGCTGATGTTGTGGAATCCAACCCACCTTCTAACTACAGTCTGGATGCTGATGTTGTGGAATCCAACTCACCTGCTAACTACAGTCTGGATGCTGATGTTGTGGAATCCAACCCACCTGCTAACTACAGTCTGGATGCTGATGTTGTGGAATCCAACCCACCTGCTAACTTCAGCCTAGATGAATCTGGTTCAGGTGTGAATGCTAACTACAGTCTGGATGCTGATGTTGTGGAATCCAACCCACCTGCTAACTTCAGCCTAGATGAATCTGGTTCAGATGTGAATGCTAACTACAGTCTGGATGCTGATGTTGTGGAATCCAACTCACCTGCTAACTACAGTCTGGATGCTGATGTTGTGGAATCCAACCCACCTGCTAACTACAGTCTGGATGCTGATGTTGTGGAATCCAACCCACCTGCTAACTACAGTCTGGATGCTGATGTTGTGGAATCCAACCCACCTGCTAACTACAGTCTGGATGCTGATGTTGTGGAATCCAACCCACCTGCTAACTACAGTCTGGATGCTGATGTTGTGGAATCCAACCCACCTGCTAACTTCAGCCTAGATGAATCTGGTTCAGGTGTGAATGCTAACTACAGTCTGGATGCTGATGTTGTGGAATCCAACCCACCTGCTAACTTCAGCCTAGATGAATCTGGTTCAGATGTGAATGCTAACTACAGTCTGGATGCTGATGTTGTGGAATCCAACCCACCTGCTAACTTCAGCCTAGATGAATCTGGTTCAGGTGTGAATGCTAACTACAGCCTGGATGCTGATGTTGTGGAATCCAACCCACCTGCTAACTTCAGCCTAGATGAATCTGGTTCAGATGTGAATGCTAACTACAGTCTGGATGCTGATGTTGTGGAATCCAACCCACCTGCTAACTTCAGCCTAGATGAATCTGGTTCAGGTGTGAATGCTAACTACAGTCTGGATGCTGATGTTGTGGAATCCAACCCACCTGCTAACTTCAGCCTAGATGAATCTGGTTCAGATGTGATTGCTAACTACAGTCTGGATGCTGATGTTGTGGAATCCAACCCACCTGCTAACTACAGTCTGGATGCTGATGTTGTGGAATCCAACCCACCTGCTAACTTCAGCCTAGATGAATCTGGTTCAGGTGTGAATGCTAACTACAGTCTGGATGCTGATGTTGTGGAATCCAACCCACCTGCTAACTACAGTCTGGATGCTGATGTTGTGGAATCCAACCCACCTGCTAACTACAGTCTGGATGCTGATGTTGTGGAATCCAACCCACCTGCTAACTTCAGCCTAGATGAATCTGGTTCAGGTGTGAATGCTAACTACAGTCTGGATGCTGATGTTGTGGAATCCAACCCACCTGCTAACTTCAGCCTAGATGAATCTGGTTCAGGTGTGAATGCTAACTACAGTCTGGATGCTGATGTTGTGGAATCCAACCCACCTGCTAACTTCAGCCTAGATGAATCTGGTTCAGGTGTGAATGCTAACTACAGTCTGGATGCTGATGTTGTGGAATCCAACGCCAAACCATCTGCTAACTTCAGCCTAGATGAATCTGGTTCAGGTGTGAATGCTAACTACAGTCTGGATGCTGATGTTGTGGAATCCAACCCACCTGCTAACTACAGTCTGGATGCTGATGTTGTGGAATCCAACCCACCTGCTAACTTCAGCCTAGATGAATCTGGTTCAGGTGTGAATGCTAACTACAGTCTGGATGCTGATGTTGTGGAATCCAACCCACCTGCTAACTTCAGCCTAGATGAATCTGGTTCAGGTGTGAATGCTAACTACAGTCTGGATGCTGATGTTGTGGAATCCAACCCACCTGCTAACTTCAGCCTAGATGAATCTGGTTCAGGTGTGAATGCTAACTACAGTCTGGATGCTGATGTTGTGGAATCCAACGCCAAACCACCTGCTAACTTCAGCCTAGATGAATCTGGTTCAGGTGTGAATGCTAACTACAGTCTGGATGCTGATGTTGTGGAATCCAACCCACCTGCTAACTTCAGCCTAGATGAATCTGGTTCAGATATGAATGGTAACTTCAGCCAGGATGCTGAAGCTAAGGAGTCTAGTTCTGGTCCCTCTCATGATCTTGATACTCGCCTTGTAATTGTGCCTGATGACCTCAGCCAGGTGTCAGAATCCGGTGAGGAATCTGCCGACACATCTCATGAATCTAAACCTAGCCTTATCATTGTGCACGGTAACTTCAGTGACACTGATAACTTGGTTTATGTTAATGGTTCTGACAGTTTCAATGTTGGCTTGCCATAATAAAGTTTTATTTTTTTGTGGACTTGAAAGCATTTTAGTTTGTCTTTTTGAAATTTTGCATTAACAGGTTGTTTTGAATGAATGGTCAGGGTATTTTAATCTGTCACGGGGTTTAGAGTCCTTGTCATTTTGTGTTGTGCATACAGATTTCTGCATTGATGGTCATTCCAAATAATCTGTCCAAATGGTTCAAATTCTGATACATCTATAGATGTTAAGCGTTTCGTTCAAGGAGATTGGGAGTGTGTGTTTCATGAATGCCAACACAGTGTAGTCTCAAAGTTTGGGCTCTAAAGCTATTGAAGCAATTTACTCAACACTAAAAAAATTAATCAATTACTGATTCCAAATTACATGACAAATTGTAGTCAGATTAATCAATTACGTATTTTAGATGTTCAGATTACGTTTTAGGTTACTTTTGACCTAACTTGTTATTATGGTGAAATTATCCAGTTTTAAATCAATGTGTTAAATTATTTTTTGGGTAATAAATGAAAGTGCATTTAAATATCATTTTTACATCAAGGTTTCCCAAACTGGGGGTTTTAAAGGGACTGCAGATGGTTTGTGAGTTTAATGAAAGGCTAACATATAATTAACATAACTAAATTAAACTGCTGTAAAAATGTGTTTTTTTTTTTTTTTTTTTTTTTGCATAAATTTGTTAATCAACCTCAGTCCTGATCAAAACTACCAAATCTTTTGAAAAAATTCCGGATTTTGACTCTTTAAAATTAAATATTTATCTGATACATTTTTACAGCAGTTTAATTTAGTGGATGTTTTCATCCACGAACATAACTAGAGGGTAGTAAATTTGCCCAGAGCATACGGTTGAGTTTTTGAAAAATTTCAAGGCATTTTCTTAAAATATGTGTCAAAATAAGATTTCTCACAAAAAATAATTTAATTTGCTTTAACAGAGAAAAAGTTGTGGCCAAATTAAGACTCAACAGCACCCCTCAGTGGACGAAAACGTCCCCAGCAACACATAAGGGTTTAGGACGGTAAAAGTATTACAATTTATTATACTAGTAATTTTATAATAAATCGAAAAGCAGGACGTCTTGAAAAATATAGGGAGTTTAAAAGGCAGCTGCATAATAAATAATCCTCTGCTGTCATCTTTTGGTTATATGGGTAATTCCATATTACTCTCGGTGCATAAGGTCAATAGACCTTTCTCACAGAAACCGGAAATACGCAATCGCAGGGTATGCAGACTTCCTGTGTAATGTCAACACAGCAGAAAGCCGGGTAATTTAAAATTAAAATGGAGAGAGTCTACACAACTTCCCTCACTGTTGCCAAAGATAACTTTTGCCGATGTGATAAGAGTCGTGGAGGAAAACTCCGTCACAAAGAGGAACAAATTGGATAAAGGATATACATTTTTCCACGAAGAGTTTATCCGGGACGTTCTAAAACGCTTAACGTGAAACACGCTTAACGTACGAAAAAACGACCAGGACACCCCAAATTTCTGTCAAACCTTACTTGGAACAAACACTAACTACTATCAAAAGAACAAACCCTTATTCCACAGATAGTGAATTATATCACGTTAAGCGTTTTCTCCCCCATAGAAGCCCATTATAAGGAAACTGCTTAACGTGGTTTAACTTACCTCAACAGCGACCAGAGAAGACCAAATTTCTGTTAAATTTCACTTATAATAAACACTTGCTGCTCTCAAAAGAACGAGCTCTTATTCAGCATATAAAGTGATCGCCCCCCATAGAAGTCCATTATACAAAAAAAAGCTTAACGTGGCTTAAAATTTTACATATAATAAACACTTTCTGCTGTCAAAAGAATGAGCTCTTATTCAGCATATAAAGTTAATATCACGTTAAGCGTCCCCATAGAAACCCATAAGGAAACAGCTTAACATGGTTTAACGTATCTTAACAACGACTGGGAAAAAAACAAATTTCTGTCAAAAAATACTTATATAAAAGTACTTGCAGCTGTCAAACGAATGAGATCTCATTCATCATATAAAGTGAATTATATCGTGTTAAGCGTTTTCTCCCTATAGAACTCCATTAAGGAAAAAGCTTAACATGGTTTGTTATAATGGACTTCTATGGGGGGCGATCACTTTATATGCTGAATAAGAGCTCGTTCTTTTGAGAGCAGCAAGTATTTATTATAAGTAAAATGTAACAGAAGTTTGGTCTTCTCTGGTCGCTGTTGAGGTACGTTAAACCACGTTAAGCTGTTAATTATAATGGGCTTCTATGGGGGAGAAAACGCTTAACGTGATATAATTCACTTTATCTGTGGAATAAGGGCTCGTTCTTTTGATAGTAGTTAATGTTTGTTCCACGTAAGGTTTTACAGAAACTTGAGGTTTCCTGGTCGTTTTTTACATACATTAAGCCACGTTAAGCGTTTTTCACGTTGTTTAACTGGTTACCGGCATACCGGGGCGGAAATAGGTTTACACAGCAATTACGTATTTCCGGTGCAAAATACGGAAGTTGTGAGAAAGGTCTATTGTCTTCTTTCGGTTTCATATTTCCTGCACTCTAATATGACGTGTTCCACTGTTTCTTCATACCCGCAGTATTCACATTTCCCTGTGCCTTATCTATTTTCAGTAATGTTCCATTTAATCCCGTGTGTCCAAACCGAAGCCTTGATATTATTGTCTCTTCTCGCCTATTCCTCCCTGTACACCTTATTTCTCCCACTCTCCTTTGAATCTTATGAAACCATCGTCCTTTCCTATTTTCTTCCCATTGTTGTTGCCATTGTTTCTTTAATTTATTTTTAATACTCTTAATTTCTGTTCTACTAATACTAACTGTAAAATCAATTTGATTATTTTTAGTAACTTCCTTTGCTATTTTATCTGCTATTTCATTTCCCTTAACTCCATAATGTTTTCAACGTCATTACTTTGCCACCAATGAGATGAGTTGTGGGAGTTACGTTATCTCGACATTATTAATTTACCTGCAACCAATGAGAAGGCATGTGGGCGGGGTGACACGTGCAGCCCCGCCCCAGATTCAGCCCCGCCTCGATCTGCAGGCTGCAGACACAGGGGCTTCTCAATGCATGAACGAGAAACACCCACGGATGAGTGAATGCATGAATGAGGGAGCGAGCTGTTTCCCACTCAGGTCCGAGTTCACAGCTGCTGCCAATTAATAATCCGTTTACGAGCGTAACAGGTGCAGCAGATCAGGGTTATAAAAGTTCTGCAATGAAGCGTAAACTTTTATCGTAATAAAGAGTGTTGCTGCTTTGATTTCGTCATGTTCACTATGGAACTGGCGAAACTCTTTATTTGGATTTTACTGTGTCATCAGTGTGTGTGCAATGGTAAGTTTATCTCTCTCTCTGGGAGCTGCTGTTTGTGTGCAGTTCTAGTTTTCGCCTAGCCTTTTCATGCAATAATGAATCAACCGCAGAGTGTTTATGTAGTATGAAAGTACAAACGAGGTCTTCATTTGACTAAAGTGTTTTTTAACTGTTACCCGTGACTCGTGCATATCTCTACTTCTGCGTATTCTAGCAATTATGCATGTAGCTCCTATGGTTGAATGGCTAATTGAAACGATTCATTTGAAGAAACCTGAGAAGTTTGTAAAAGGTTTTACCTTTTGGGGATTTAAGACTGGTTTGATGTTAAGACTTCGACTAAGTTTCTTTCCAATGTTTAGGGTAAGTGTACCCATTAAGCTCTCTTTCCACTTTGAAATCAATATAAAAACTTTGCCTTTCTGAAAGATTAATTGCCTAATAATTATGCATATTAACTGCAAACACACTTTTTGTGGTTTCACTTTACGTTAATTCACAAATAAGTGCATCACATTGTGCAGAGCAGATTTTCATAAATTAACTCGTATTTAAGCTTCATGGGTGTTTTTGTAAAGAGCCAATTAAGTTTTTAAAGGCATTTTAAACCACCATTACTTTATGCGTTTCAATGAGGAATCCCTCGAATTCCCTTGCTAAATTGAGTGGAAGTCCTTATTTTTACCTTAATTTACAACTATTAAGATATGTAGGCGTACAAGTTAAACACTGTGTAGCCAAATAATTGAGTAGTTTTACTTGGTTATTTTGGGGATTTATGCTTTGCTTAAGTACAACTTAAACTGACTACTTGTACTTTTACGTGATTACGTTTTGGCAGAAAAAAACTGTACTTTTTACTCATCTTGGTGCCTTTTTATTATCTTATGCACATTAAATATTGTAAACCTTAGAGAATTCATCTAATTAGTCAACTAATTTATCAATATTTTTAGAGGAACTCAATGGCCCAGATAAACAATTAAAAGATTAATTATCCATTTAGACCGTGATGCTGAATAAACAAACAATAAAAAAAGTGGCCTTTCAAAACGTTAATTGTTTTAATTCTATGTCTCTTCTAATTCAACATTCTCTTATTCTATGTCGCTCTTCAAAGGGATAGTTCATCCAAAAATGAGAGTTCTCATTTACTGAACCTCTGTCATCCTAGTTATGACTTCCTTTCTTCAGATGAACACAAGCAAAGATTTTTAGTTCATATAATGCAAGGGAACAGGAGCACTTCAGATACTAGTTTAAAATATTAGTATTTGTACTCCTATGCTGTTTGTTTCATGTAAGACGACCCTGATTCTTTAACCAGGGTTGCAAGAATTACTGTCATTCACTTGTATATAGTTTTCGACGTGTAATTTTTAGATGTCCCATACACTTGCGTTATATGAAGAGAGGTGTTTTCTTTTCTAAAACTCTTAGTTTGTGTTCATCTGATAAATAAGTATTTCTCTCCCTTTAACCATACTTCTGTATGTCAGGGAAAAAAGCTACTACTTTAAATTTGTACTCGTGTACGTTTTTGGCCAGATACTTTTGAGTAAAATTTTCACTGAGTATATGTACTTTCACTTAAGTAAATACTTTTACACCTCTGTGTAAGGCACCATTTTCTATAATGGGTGACTGCTAGTGTCTCATTATACAAATCATAGAGGTATGTCGCCTTTACCATGAGGCTGCTGTAAAAAATATTGTATGTTCTAGCAAACCTGTTTAGGGACTTAAACTGTGCTAAAGTACCAATGAAACCCCTTTCAGGCTTTTGGCTTTATGCGTAAGATCTTAATTTTTATTATAAATTGTACATCAACTTAAGTTTTCAAATGAGCGATATCTTGTGTTTTAACAATGGATTTCTCTTTTAAACCATGTTATCTATTAAACTTTGATTTTGGCGGGCTTAATGGGTATACTTAACCTAAAAAGTTTGGTGCTATTGTTTTTGTTGCTTTAAATTTGAAATGGCAATTGAAGTTCTCAATATCTGATTTCTGTATAATTTGAATCTGCTCTCCCCACAAAGCAGGATCAATTGTGGAATCCAACCCACCTGCTAACTTCAGCCTAGATGAATCTGGTTCAGGTGTGAATGCTAACTACAGTCTGGATGCTGATGTTGTGGAATCCAACTCCAACCCACCTGCTAACTTCAGCCTAGATGAATCTGGTTCAGATGTGAATGCTAACTACAGTCTGGATGCTGATGTTGTGGAATCCAACTCCAACCCACCTGCTAACTTCAGCCTAGATGAATCTGGTTCAGATGTGAATGCTAACTACAGTCTGGATGCTGATGTCGTGGAATCCAACCCACCTGCTAACTTCAGCCTAGATGAATCTGGTTCAGGTGTGAATGCTAACTACAGTCTGGATGCTGATGTTGTGGAATCCAACCCACCTGCTAACTTCAGCCTAGATGAATCTGGTTCAGATGTGATTGCTAACTACAGTCTGGATGCTGATGTTGTGGAATCCAACCCACCTGCTAACTACAGTCTGGATGCTGATGTTGTGGAATCCAACCCACCTGCTAACTACAGTCTGGATGTTGATGTTGTGGAATCCAACCCACCTGCTAACTACAGTCTGGATGCTGATGTTGTGGAATCCAACCCACCTGCTAACTTCAGCCTAGATGAATCTGGTTCAGGTGTGAATGCTAACTACAGTCTGGATGCTGATGTTGTGGAATCCAACCCACCTGCTAACTTCAGCCTAGATGAATCTGGTTCAGATGTGAATGCTAACTACAGTCTGGATGCTGATGTTGTGGAATCCAACCCACCTGCTAACTACAGTCTGGATGTTGATGTTGTGGAATCCAACCCACCTGCTAACTTCAGCCTAGATGAATCTGGTTCAGGTGTGAATGCTAACTACAGTCTGGATGCTGATGTTGTGGAATCCAACCCACCTGCTAACTTCAGCCTAGATGAATCTGGTTCAGATGTGATTGCTAACTACAGTCTGGATGCTGATGTTGTGGAATCCAACCCACCTGCTAACTACAGTCTGGATGCTGATGTTGTGGAATCCAACCCACCTGCTAACTACAGTCTGGATGCTGATGTTGTGGAATCCAACCCACCTGCTAACTACAGTCTGGATGCTGATGTTGTGGAATCCAACCCACCTGCTAACTACAGTCTGGATGCTGATGTTGTGGAATCCAACCCACCTGCTAACTACAGTCTGGATGCTGATGTTGTGGAATCCAACCCACCTGCTAACTACAGTCTGGATGTTGATGTTGTGGAATCCAACCCACCTGCTAACTTCAGCCTAGATGAATCTGGTTCAGGTGTGAATGCTAACTACAGTCTGGATGCTGATGTTGTGGAATCCAACCCACCTGCTAACTTCAGCCTAGATGAATCTGGTTCAGGTGTGAATGCTAACTACAGTCTGGATGCTGATGTTGTGGAATCCAACCCACCTGCTAACTTCAGCCTAGATGAATCTGGTTCAGGTGTGAATGCTAACTACAGTCTGGATGCTGATGTTGTGGAATCCAACCCACCTGCTAACTTCAGCCTAGATGAATCTGGTTCAGGTGTGAATGCTAACTACAGTCTGGATGCTGATGTTGTGGAATCCAACCCACCTGCTAACTTCAGCCTAGATGAATCTGGTTCAGGTGTGAATGCTAACTACAGTCTGGATGCTGATGTTGTGGAATCCAACGCCAAACCATCTGCTAACTTCAGCCTAGATGAATCTGGTTCAGGTGTGAATGCTAACTACAGTCTGGATGCTGATGTTGTGGAATCCAACCCACCTGCTAACTTCAGCCTAGATGAATCTGGTTCAGATATGAATGGTAACTTCAGCCAGGATGCTGAAGCTAAGGAGTCTAGTTCTGGTCCCTCTCATGATCTTGATACTCGCCTTGTAATTGTGCCTGATGACCTCAGCCAGGTGTCAGAATCCGGTGAGGAATCTGCCGACACTTCTCATGAATCTAAACCTAGCCTTATTGTGTACGGTAACTTCAGTGACATTGATAACTTGGAGGTTTATGTTAATGGTTCTGACAGTTTCAATGTTGGCTTGCCATAATAAAGTTTTATTTTTTTGTGGACTTGAAAGCATTTTAGTTTGTCTTTTTGAAATTTTGCATTAACAGGTTGTTTTGAATGAATGGTCAGGGTATTTTAATCTGTCACGGGGTTTAGAGTCCTTGTCATTTTGTGTTGTGCATACAGATTTCTGCATTGATGGTCATTCCAAATAATCTGTCCAAATGGTTCAAATTCTGATACATCTATAGATGTTAAGCGTTTCGTTCAAGGAGATTGGGAGTGTGTGTTTCATGAATGCCAACACAGTGTAGTCTCAAAGTTTGGGCTCTAAAGCTATTGAAGCAATTTACTCAACACTAAAAAAATTAATCAATTACTGATTCCAAATTACATGACAAATTGTAGTCAGATTAATCAATTACGTATTTTAGATGTTCAGATTACGTTTTAGGTTACTTTTGACCTAACTTGTTGTTATGGTGAAATTATCCAGTTTTAAATCAATGTGTTAAATTTTTATTTTTTGGGTAATAAATGAAAGTGCATTTAAATATCATTTTTACATCAAGGTTTCCCAAACTGGGGGTTTTAAAGGGACTGCAGATGGTTTGTGAGTTTAATGAAAGGCTAACATATAATTAACATAACTAAATTAAACTGCTGTAAAAATGTGTTTTTTTTTGTTTTTTTTTTTGCATAAATCTGTTAATCAACCTCAGTCCTGATCAAAACTACCAAATCTTTTGAAAAAAATTCCGGATTTTGACTCTTTAAAATTAAATATTTATCTGATACATTTTTACAGCAGTTTAATTTAGTGGATGTTTTCATCCACGAACATAACTAGAGGGTAGTAAATTTGCCCAGAGCATACGGTTGAGTTTTTGAAAAATTTCAAGGCATTTTCTTAAAATATGTGTCAAAATAAGATTTCTCACAAAAAATAATTTAATTTGCTTTAACAGAGAAAAAGTTGTGGCCAAATTAAGACTCAACAGCACCCCTCAGTGGACGAAAACGTCCCCAGCAACACATAAGGGTTTAGGACGGTAAAAGTACTACAATTTATTATACTAGTAATTTTATAATAAATCGAAAAGCAAGACGTCTTGAAAAATATAGGGAGTTTAAAAGGCAGCTGCATAATAAATAATCCTCTGCTGTCATCTTTTGGTTATATGGGTAATTCCATATTACTCTCGGTGCATAAGGTCAATAGACCTTTCTCACAGAAACCGGAAATACGCAATCGCAGGCTATGCAGACTTCCTGTGTAATGTCAACACAGCAGAAAGCCGGGTAATTTAAAATTAAAATGGAGAGAGTCTACACAACTTCCCTCACTGTTGCCAAAGATAACTTTTGCCGATGTGATAAGAGTCGTGGAGGAAAACTCCGTCACAAAGAGGAACAAATTGGATAAAGGATATACATTTTTCCACGAAGAGTTTATCCGGGACGTTCTAAAACGCTTAACGTGAAACACGCTTAACGTACGAAAAAACGACCAGGACACCCCAAAATTCTGTCAAACCTTACTTGGAACAAACACTAACTACTATCAAAAGAACAAACCCTTATTCCACAGATAGTGAATTATATCACGTTAAGCGTTTTCTCCCCCATAGAAGCCCATTATAAGGAAACTGCTTAACGTGGTTTAACTTACCTCAACAGCGACCAGAGAAGACCAAATTTCTGTTAAATTTCACTTATAATAAACACTTGCTGCTCTCAAAAGAACGAGCTCTTATTCAGCATATAAAGTGATCGCCCCCCATAGAAGTCCATTATACAAAAAAAAGCTTAACGTGGCTTAAAATTTTACATATAATAAACACTTTCTGCTGTCAAAAGAATGAGATCTCATTCATCATATAAAGTGAATTATATCGTGTTAAGCGTTTTCTCCCTATAGAACTCCATTAAGGAAAAAGCTTAACATGGTTTGTTATAATGGACTTCTATGGGGGGCGATCACTTTATATGCTGAATAAGAGCTCGTTCTTTTGAGAGCAGCAAGTATTTATTATAAGTAAAATGTAACAGAAGTTTGGTCTTCCCTGGTCGCTGTTGAGGTACGTTAAACCACGTTAAGCTGTTAATTATAATGGGCTTCTATGGGGGAGAAAACGCTTAACGTGATATAATTCACTTTATCTGTGGAATAAGGGCTCGTTCTTTTGATAGTAGTTAATGTTTGTTCCACGTAAGGTTTTACAGAAACTTGAGGTTTCCTGGTCGTTTTTTACATACATTAAGCCACGTTAAGCGTTTTTCACGTTGTTTAACTGGGGCGGAAATAGGTTTACACAGCAATTACGTATTTCCGGTGCAAAATACGGAAGTTGTGAGAAAGGTCTATTGTCTTCTTTCGGTTTCATATTTCCTGCACTCTAATATGACGTGTTCCACTGTTTCTTCATACCCGCAGTATTCACATTTCCCTGTGCCTTATCTATTTTCTGTAATGTTCCATTTAATCCTGTGTGTCCAAACCGAAGCCTTGATATTATTGTCTCTTCTCGCCTATTCCTCCCTGTACACCTTATTTCTCCCACTCTCCTTTGAATCTTATGAAACCATCGTCCTTTCCTATTTTCTTCCCATTGTTGTTGCCATTGTTTCTTTAATTTATTTTTAATAATACTCTTAATTTCTGTTCTACTAATACTAACTGTAAAATCAATTTGATTATTTTTAGTAACTTCCTTTGCTATTTTATCTGCTATTTCATTTCCCTTAACTCCATAATGTTTTCAACGTCATTACTTTGCCACCAATGAGATGAGTTGTGGGAGTTACGTTATCTCGACATTATTAATTTACCTGCAACCAATGAGAAGGCATGTGGGCGGGGCGACACGTGCAGCCCCGCCCCAGATTCAGCCCCGCCTCGATCTGCAGGCTGCAGACACAGGGGCTTCTCAATGCATGAATGAGGGAGCGAGCTGTTTCCCACTCAGGTCCGAGTTCACAGCTGCTGCCAATTAATAATCCGTTTACGAGCGTAACAGGTGCAGCAGATCAGGGTTATAAAAGTTCTGCAATGAAGCGTAAACTTTTATCGTAATAAAGAGTGTTGCTGCTTTGATTTCGTCATGTTCACTATGGAACTGGCGAAACTCTTTATTTGGATTTTACTGTGTCATCAGTGTGTGTGCAATGGTAAGTTTATCTCTCTCTCTCTGGGAGCTGCTGTTTGTGTGCAGTTCTAGTTTTCGCCTAGCCTTTTCATGCAATAATGAATCAACCGCAGAGTGTTTATGTAGTATGAAAGTACAAACGAGGTCTTCATTTGACTAAAGTGTTTTTTAACTGTTACCCGTGACTCTCATATCTCTACTTCTGCGTATTCTAGCAATTATGCATGTAGCTCCTATGGTTGAATGGCTAATTGAAACGATTCATTTGAAGAAACCTGAGAAGTTTGTAAACGGTTTTACCTTTTGGGGATTTAAGACGGGTTTGATGTTAAGACTTCGACTAAGTTTCTTTCCAATGTTTAGGGTAAGTGTACCCATTAAGCTCTCTTTCCACTTTGAAATCAAATTTAAAAACTTTGCCTTTCTGAAAGATTAATTGCCTAATAATTATGCATATTAACTGCAAACACACTTTTTGTGGTTTCACTTTACGTTAATTCACAAATAAGTGCATCACATTGTTGTGCAGAGCAGATTTACATAAATTAACTCGTATTTAAGCTTCATGGGTGTTTTTGTAAAGAGCCAAAGTTTTTAAAGGCATTAAACCACCATTACTTACCTCATGCGTTTCAATGAGGAATCCCTCGAATTCCCTTGCTAAATTGAGTGGAAGTCCTTATTTTTACCTTAATTTACAACTATTAAGATATGTAGGCGTACAAGTTAAACACTGTGTAGCCAAATAATTGAGTAGTTTTACTTGGTTATTTTGGGGATTTATGCTTTGCTTAAGTACAACTTAAACTGACTACTTGTACTTTTACGTGATTACGTTTTGGCAGAAAAAAACTGTACTTTTTACTCATCTTGGTGCCTTTTTATTATCTTGTGCACATTAAATATTGTAAACCTTAGAGAATTCATCTAATTAGTCAAGTAATTTATCAATATTTTTAGAGGAACTCAATGGCCCAGATAAACAATTAAAAGATTAATTATCCATTTAGACCGTGATGCTGAATAAACAAACAATAAAAAAGTGGCCTTTCAAAACGTTAATTGTTTTAATTCTATGTCTCTTCTAATTCAACATTCTCTTATTCTATGTCGCTCTTCAAAGGGATAGTTCATCCAAAAATGAGAGTTCTCATTTACTGAACCTCTGTCATCCTAGTTATGACTTCCTTTCTTCAGATGAACACAAGCAAAGATTTTTAGTTCATATAATGCAAGGGAACAGGAGCACTTCAGATACTAGTTTAAAATATTAGTATTTGTACTCCTATGCTGTTTGTTTCATGTAAGACGACCCTGATTCTTTAACCAGGGTTGCAAGAATTACTGTCATTCACTTGTATATAGTTTTCGACGTGTAATTTTTAGATGTCCCATACACTTGCGTTATATGAAGAGAGGTGTTTTCTTTTCTAAAACTCTTAGTTTGTGTTCATCTGATAAATGAGTATTTCTCTCCCTTTAACCATACTTCTGTATGTCAGGGAAAAAAGCTACTACTTTTTTCACTGAGTATATGTACTTTCACTTAAGTAAATACTTTTACACCTCTGTGTAAGGCACCATTTTCTATAATGGGTGACAGCTAGTGTCTCATTATACAAAAATCATAGAGGTATGTCGCCTTTACCATGAGGCTGCTGTAAAAAATATTGTATGTTCTAGCAAACCTGTTTAGGGACTTAAACTGTGCTAAAGTACCAATGAAACCCCTTTCAGGCTTTTGGCTTTATGCGTAAGATCTTAATTTTTATTATAAATTGTACATCAACTTAAGTTTTCAAATGAGCGATATCTTGTTTTAACAATGGATTTCTCTTTTAAACCATGTTATCTATTAAAGTTTGATTTTGGCGGGCTTAATGGGTACACTTAACCTAAAAAGTTTGGTGCTATTGTTTTTGTTGCTTTAAATTTGAAATGGCAATTGAAGTTCTCAATATCTGATTTCTGTATAATTTGAATCTGCTCTCCCCACAAAGCAGGATCAATTGTGGAATCCAACCCACCTGCTAACTTCAGCCTAGATGAATCTGGTTCAGGTGTGAATGCTAACTACAGTCTGGATGCTGATGTTGTGGAATCCAACTCCAACCCACCTGCTAACTTCAGCCTAGATGAATCTGGTTCAGATGTGAATGCTAACTACAGTCTGGATGCTGATGTCGTGGAATCCAACCCACCTGCTAACTTCAGCCTAGATGAATCTGGTTCTGGTGTGCATGCTAACTACAGTCTGGATGCTGATGTTGTGGAACCCAACCCACCTGCTAACTTCAGCCTAGATGAATCTGGTTCAGATGTGAATGCTAACTACAGTCTGGATGCTGATGTTGTGGAATCCAACCCACCTGCTAACTACAGTCTGGATGCTGATGTTGTGGAATCCAACCCACCTGCTAACTTCAGCCTAGATGAATCTGGTTCAGGTGTGAATGCTAACTACAGTCTGGATGCTGATGTTGTGGAATCCAACCCACCTGCTAACTACAGTCTGGATGCTGATGTTGTGGAATCCAACTCCAACCCACCTGCTAACTTCAGCCTAGATGAATCTGGTTCAGGTGTGAATTCTAACTACAGTCTGGATGCTGATGTTGTGGAATCCAACTCCAACCCACCTGCTAACTTCAGCCTAGATGAATCTGGTTCAGATGTGAATGCTAACTACAGTCTGGATGCTGATGTTGTGGAATCCAACCCACCTGTTAACTTCAGCCTAGATGAATCTGGTTCAGATGTGAATGCTAACTACACTCTGGATGCTGATGTTGTGGAATCCAACTCCAACCCACCTGCTAACTTCAGCCTAGATGAATCTGGTTCAGATGTGAATGCTAACTACAGTCTGGATGCTGATGTTGTGGAATCCAACTCCAACCCACCTGCTAACTTCAGCCTAGATGAATCTGGTTCAGATGTGAATGCTAACTACAGTCTGGATGCTGATGTCGTGGAATCCAACCCACCTGCTAACTTCAGCCTAGATGAATCTGGTTCAGATGTGAATGCTAACTACAGTCTGGATGCTGATGTTGTGGAATCCAACCCACCTGCTAACTACAGTCTGGATGCTGATGTTGTGGAATCCAACCCACCTGCTAACTTCAGCCTAGATGAATCTGGTTCAGGTGTGAATGCTAACTACAGTCTGGATGCTGATGTTGTGGAACCCAACCCACCTGCTAACTTCAGCCTAGATGAATCTGGTTCAGATGTGAATGCTAACTACAGTCTGGATGCTGATGTTGTGGAATCCAACCCACCTGCTAACTACAGTCTGGATGCTGATGTTGTGGAATCCAACCCACCTGCTAACTTCAGCCTAGATGAATCTGGTTCAGATGTGAATGCTAACTACAGTCTGGATGCTGATGTTGTGGAATCCAACCCACCTGCTAACTACAGTCTGGATGCTGATGTTGTGGAATCCAACCCACCTGCTAACTACAGTCTGGATGAATCTGGTTCAGGTGTGCATGCTAACTACAGTCTGGATGCTGATGTTGTGGAACCCAACCCACCTGCTAACTTCAGCCTAGATGAATCTGGTTCAGGTGTGCATGCTAACTACAGTCTGGATGCTGATGTTGTGGAACCCAACCCACCTGCTAACTTCAGCCTAGATGAATCTGGTTCAGATGTGAATGCTAACTACAGTCTGGATGCTGATGTTGTGGAATCCAACCCACCTGCTAACTACAGTCTGGATGCTGATGTTGTGGAATCCAACCCACCTGCTAACTTCAGCCTAGATGAATCTGGTTCAGATGTGAATGCTAACTACAGTCTGGATGCTGATGTTGTGGAATCCAACCCACCTGCTAACTACAGTCTGGATGCTGATGTTGTGGAATCCAACCCACCTGCTAACTTCAGCCTAGATGAATCTGGTTCAGATGTGAATGCTAACTACAGTCTGGATGCTGATGTTGTGGAATCCAACCCACCTGCTAACTACAGTCTGGATGCTGATGTTGTGGAATCCAACCCACCTGCTAACTTCAGCCTAGATGAATCTGGTTCAGGTGTGAATGCTAACTACAGTCTGGATGCTGATGTTGTGGAATCCAACCCACCTGCTAACTACAGTCTGGATGCTGATGTTGTGGCATCCAACCCACCTGCTAACTACAGTCTGGATGCTGATGTTGTGGAATCCAACCCACCTGCTAACTTCAGCCTAGATGAATCTGGTTCAGATGTGCATGGTAACTTCAGCCAGGATGCTGAAGCTAAGGAGTCTAGTTCTGGTCCCTCTCATGATCTTGATACTCGCCTTGTAATTGTGCCTGATGACCTCAGCCAGGTGTCAGAATCTGGTGAGGAATCTGCTGACACATCTCATGAATCTAAACCTAGCCTTATTGTGTACGGTAACTTCAGTGACACTGATAACTTGGAGGTTTATGTTAATGGTTCTGACAGTTTCAATGTTGGCTTGCCATAATAAAGTTTTATCTTTTTGTGGACTTGAAAGCATTTGAGTTTGTCTTTTTGAAATTTTGCTTTAACAGGTTGTTTTGAATGAATGGTCAGGGTATTTTAATCTGTCACGGGGTTTAGGGTCCTTGTCATTTTGTGTTGTGCATACAGATTTCTGCATTGATGGTCATTCCAAATGGTTCAAATTCTGATACATCTATAGATGTTAAGCTTTTCGTTCAAGGAGATTGGGAGTGTGTGTTTCATGAATGCCAACGCAGTGTAGTCTCAAAGTTTGGGCTCTAAAGCTATTGAAGCAATTTACTCAACACTAAAATTGTAGTCAATTACTGATTCCAAATTACATGACAAATTGTAGTCAGATTAATCAATTACGTATTTTAGATGTTCAGATTACTTTTTAGGTTACTTTTGACCTAACTTGTTATTACATGGTAAACTTATCCAGTTTTAAATCAATGATGTGTTAAATTTATTTTTTTGGGGAATAAATGAAAGTGCATTTAAATATCATTTTTACGTCAAGGTTTCCCAAACAATCAACCTCAGTCCTGATCAAAACTACCAAATCTTTTGAAAAAATTCAGGATTTTGACTCTTTAATTGCCAAGTTCCTAAATGATGTCACTGTTTTGGGGAAAAAAACACAAATGGTTTATTTTCAATATAAAAGGTAATTGTGGCCTGGGTTATTATTTTTTTTATTTTATTTTTTTTGTTAACAGTCTTGGACAGTCTAAGGCCTATCTAAAGGGTTAATGGGGCCAACTGATAACAGTAAAATTTACTAATTTTACCCCTTCCCAACAGGGAAAACCACAAACAATCAAATATTCAGCGTTATATGGTGTCATGGCTTTGCAATCAAAAAAATGTGGTTATAATGGAAGTCAATGCGGCAAAAATGGCCACGAACAAATGAGGGAGAAAAAATGAAAATCTAATGCTGCGCCAAAACTAACAATGCATGAAAGCCAATCTTCTTACTAATCTTTCACATGTCCAAGACTGTTAAAAAGGTTAAAAAAAATCCAAGCCTCAATTACCTTTTATATTGAAAATAAGTCATTTTGTGTGTGTGTTTTTTTCCAAAACAGTGACATCATTTAGGAACTCGGCAATTAAAGAGTCAAAATCCTGAATTTTTTCAAAAGATTTGGTAGTTTTGATCAGGACTGAGGTTGATTAACAGATTTATGCAAAAAAATAAAAAAAAATATTTATCTGATACATTTTTACAGCAGTTTAATTTAGTGGATGTTTTCATCCACGAACATAATGAGAGGGTAGTAAATTTGCCCAGAGCATACGGTTGAGTTTTTGAAAAATTTCAAAGCATTTTCTTAAAATATGTGTCAAAATAAGATTTCTCACAAAAAATAATTTAATTTGCTTTAACAGAGAAAAAGTTGTGGCCAAATTAAGACTCAACAGCACCCCTCAGTGGACGAAAACGTCCCCAACAACACATAAGGGTTTAGGACGGTAAAAGTACTACAATTTATTATACTAGTAATTTTATAATAAATCGAAAAGCAAGACGTCTTGAAAAATATAGGGAGTTTAAAAGGCAGCTGCATAATAAATAATCCTCTGCTGCCATCTTTTGGTTATATGGGTAATTCCATATTATGCTCGGTGCATAAGGTCAATTGTCTTCTTTTGGTTTCATATTTCCTGCACTCTAATATGACGTGTTCCACTGTTTCTTCATACCCGCAATATTCACATTTCCCTGTGCCTTATCTATTTTCAGTAATGTTCCATTTAATCCCGTGTGTCCAAACCGAAGCCTTGATATTATTGTCTCTTCTCGCCTATTCCTCCCTGTACACCTTATTTCTCCCACTCTCCTTTGAATCTTATGAAACCATCGTCCTTTCCTATTTTCTTCCCATTGTTGTTGCCATTGTTTCTTTAATTTATTTTTAATAATACTCTTAATTTCTGTTCTACTAATACTAACTGTAAAATCAATTTGATTATTTTTAGTAACTTCCTTTGCTATTTTATCTGCTATTTCATTTCCCTTAACTCCATAATGTTTTCAACGTCATTACTTTGCCACCAATGAGATGAGTTGTGGGAGTTACGTTATCTCGACATTATTAATTTACCTGCAACCAATGAGAAGGCATGTGGGCGGGGTGACACGTGCAGCCCCGCCCCAGATTCAGCCCCGCCTCGATCTGCAGGCTGCAGACACAGGGGCTTCTCAATGCATGAATGAGGGAGCGAGCTGTTTCCCACTCAGGTCCGAGTTCACAGCTGCTGCCAATTAATAATCCGTTTACGAGCGTAACAGGTGCAGCAGATCAGGGTTATAAAAGTTCTGCAATGAAGCGTAAACTTTTATCGTAATAAAGAGTGTTGCTGTTTTGATTTCGTCATGTTCACTATGGAACTGGCGAAACTCTTTATTTGGATTTTACTGTGTCATCAGTGTGTGTGCAATGGTAAGTTTATCTCTCTCTCTGGGAGCTGCTGTTTGTGTGCAGTTCTAGTTTTCGCCTAGCCTTTTCATGCAATAATGAATCAACCGCAGAGTGTTTATGTAGTATGAAAGTACAAACGAGGTCTTCATTTGACTAAAGTCTTTTATAACAGTTACCCGTGACTCGTGCATCTCTAGTTATGCGTATTCTAGCAATTATGCATGTAGCTCCTATGTTGAATGGCTAATTGAAACGATTCATTTGAAGAAACCTGATAAGTTTGTAAAACGTTTTACCTTTTGGGGATTTAAGACGGGTTTGATGTTAAGAGCAAAGATTTTGTTCATATAATGCAAGGGAACAGGAGCACTTCAGATACTAGTTTAAAATATTAGTATTTGTACTCCTATGCTGTTTGTTTCATGTAAGACGACCCTGATTCTTTAACCGGGGTTGCAAGAATTACTGTCATTCACTTGCATATAGTTTTCGACGTGTAATTTTTAGATGTCCCATACACTTGCGTTATATGAAGAGAGGTGTTTTCTTTTCTAAAACTCTTAGTTTGTGTTCAT
This sequence comes from Garra rufa, assembly GCF_049309525.1. Classification (NCBI taxonomy): domain Eukaryota; kingdom Metazoa; phylum Chordata; class Actinopteri; order Cypriniformes; family Cyprinidae; genus Garra; species Garra rufa. The sequence continues at coordinate 11,394,923 of NC_133379.1, forward strand.
CTGATAAATGAGTATTTCTCTCCCTTTAACCATACTTCTGTATGTCAGGGAAAAAAGGTACTACTTTAAAATTGTACTCATGTATGTTTTTGGCCAGATACTTTTGAGTAAAATTTTCACTGATTATATGTACTTTCACTTTTACACCTCTGTGTAAGGCACCATTTTCTATAATGGGTGACTGCTAGTGTCTCATTATACAAAAATCATAGAGGTATGTCGCCTTTACCATGAGGCTGCTGTAAAAAATATTGTATGTTCTAGCAAACCTGTTTAGGGACTTAAACTGTGCTAAAGTACCAATTAAACCCCTTTCAGGCTTTTGGCTTTATTCGTAAGATCTTAATTTTTATTATAAATTGTACATCAACTTAAGTTTTCAAATGAGCGATATCTTGTGTTTTAACAATTGATTTCTCATCTAAACCATGTTATCTATTAAACTTTGATTTTGGTGGGCTTAATGGGTACACTTAACCTAAAAAGCTTGGTGCTATTGTTTTTGTTGCTTTAAATTTGAAATGGCAATTGACGTTCTCAATATCTGATTTCTGTATAATTTGAATCTGCTCTCCCCACAAAGCAGGATCAATTGAAGAGCGTTTGGATGATTTGCTTTCATGGGATGAGGCATCTGACCTAGTATTAAAAGGTGAGCTTCTGTGTTTAAGAGTTGAAGGACTGGTTGGTGTTTTATGTTGGAGTTTAAATGTTAGGATTTTGTTCCAATTGTGCTGACCAAACTTTGTGTGTAGGATTGCTGGGTGAAGATCTGCAGGCCGGTGACCTCGTCTCCCAAGAAACCAATTCTAGTTCTGCAATGTCTGCGGATTTAGATGTGCATGCTAACTACAGTCTGGATGCTGATGTTGTGGAATCCAACCCACCTGCTAACTTCAGCCTAGATGAATCTGGTTCAGATGTGCATGCTAACTACAGTCTGGATGCTGATGTTGTGGAATCCAACCCACCTGCTAACTTCAGCCTAGATGAATCTGGTTCAGATGTGAATGCTAACTACAGTCTGGATGATGTTGTGGAATCCAACTCCAACCCACCTGCTAACTTCAGCCTAGATGAATCTGGTTCAGGTGTGCATGCTAACTACAGTCTGGATGATGTTGTGGAATCCAACTCCAACCCATCTGCTAACTTCAGCCTAGATGAATCTGGTTCAGATGTGCATGCTAACTACAGTCTGGATGATGTTGTGGAATCCAACTCCAACCCACCTGCTAACTTCAGCCTAGATGAATCTGGTTCAGATGTGCATGCTAACTACAGTCTGGATGATGTTGTGGAATCCAACTCCAACCCATCTGCTAACTTCAGCCTAGATGAATCTGGTTCAGATGTGCATGCTAACTACAGTCTGGATGATGTTGTGGAATCCAACTCCAACCCACCTGCTAACTTCAGCCTAGATGAATCTGGTTCAGATGTGCATGCTAACTACAGTCTGGATGATGTTGTGGAATCCAACTCCAACCCACCTGCTAACTTCAGCCTAGATGAATCTGGTTCAGATGTGCATGCTAACTACAGTCTGGATGATGTTGTGGAATCCAACTCCAACCCATCTGCTAACTTCAGCCTAGATGAATCTGTTTCAGGTGTGAATGCTAACTACAGTCTGGATGATGTTGTGGAATCCAACTCCAACCCACCTGCTAACTTCAGCCTAGATGAATCTGGTTCAGATGTGAATGCTAACTACAGTCTGGATGATGTTGTGGAATCCAACTCCAACCCCCCTGCTAACTTCAGCCTAGATGAATCTGGTTCAGATGTGAATGCTAACTACAGTCTGGATGATGTTGTGGAATCTAACTCCAACCCACCTGCTAACTTCAGCCTAGATGAATCTGGTTCAGATGTGCATGCTAACTACAGTCTGGATGATGTTGTGGAATCCAACTCCAACCCACCTGCTAACTTCAGCCTAGATGAATCTGGTTCAGATGTGCATGCTAACTACAGTCTGGATGATGTTGTGGAATCCAACTCCAACCCATCTGCTAACTTCAGCCTAGATGAATCTGTTTCAGGTGTGAATGCTAACTACAGTCTGGATGATGTTGTGGAATCCAACTCCAACCCACCTGCTAACTTCAGCCTAGATGAATCTGGTTCAGATGTGAATGCTAACTACAGTCTGGATGATGTTGTGGAATCCAACTCCAACCCCCCTGCTAACTTCAGCCTAGATGAATCTGGTTCAGATGTGAATGCTAACTACAGTCTGGATGATGTTGTGGAATCCAACTCCAACCCATCTGCTAACTTCAGCCTAGATGAATCTGGTTCAGATGTGAATGCTAACTACAGTCTGGATGCTGATGTTGTGGAATCCAACTCCAACCCACCTGCTAACTTCAGCCTAGATGAATCTGGTTCAGATGTGAATGCTAACTACAGTCTGGATGATGTTGTGGAATCCAACTCCAACCCACCTGCTAACTTCAGCCTAGATGAATCTGGTTCAGATGTGAATGCTAACTACAGTCTGGATGATGTTGTGGAATCCAACTCCAACCCCCCTGCTAACTTCAGCCTAGATGAATCTGGTTCAGATGTGAATGCTAACTACAGTCTGGATGATGTTGTGGAATCCAACTCCAACCCATCTGCTAACTTCAGCCTAGATGAATCTGGTTCAGATGTGAATGCTAACTACAGTCTGGATGCTGATGTTGTGGAATCCAACTCCAACCCACCTGCTAACTTCAGCCTAGATGAATCTGGTTCAGATGTGAATGCTAACTACAGTCTGGATGATGTGGAATCCAACTCCAACCCACCTGCTAACTTCAGCCTAGATGAATCTGGTTCAGATGTGCATGGTAACTTCAGCCAGGATGCTGAAGCTAAGAAGTCTAGTTCTGGTCCCTCTCATGATCTTGATACTCGCGTTGTAATTGTGCCTGATGACCTCAGCCAGGTGTCAGAATCTGGTGAGGAATCTGCGGACACATCTCATGAATCTAAACCTAGCCTTATCATTGTGTACGGTAACTTCAGTGACACTGATAACTTGGAGGTTTATGTTAATGGTTCTGACAGTTTCAATGTTGGCTTGCCATAATAAAGTTTTATTTTTGTGGACTTTAAAGCATTTGAGTTTGTCTTTTTGAAATTTTGTATTAACAGGTTGTTTTGAATGAATGGTCAGGGTATTTTAATCTGTCACGGGGTTTAGAGTCCTTATCATTTTGTGTTGTGCATACAGATTTCTGCATTGATGGTCATTCCAAATAATCTGTCCAAATGGTTCAAATTCTGATACATCTATAGATGTTAAGCTTTTCGTTCAAGGAGATTGGGAGTGTGGGTTTCATGAATGCTAACACAGTGTAGTCTCAAGTTTGGGCTCTAAAGCTATTGAAGCAATTTACTCAACACTAAAAAATTGTAATCAATTACTGATTCCAAATTACATGACAAATTGTAGTCAGATTAATCAATTACATATTTTAGATGTTCAGATTTACTTTTTAGGTTACCTAACTTGTTTACAGGGTGAAATTATCCAGTTTTAAGTCAATGATGTGTTAAATTTTATTTTTTGGGTAATAAATGAAAGTGCATTTAATTTTTTTTTTTTTTTTTTTTTTTACATCAAGGTTTCCCAAACTGGGGCTTGTAAAGGGACTGCAGATGGTTTTTGAGTTTAATGAAAGGCTAACATATAACTAAATTAAACTGCTGTAAAAATGTATCAGATAAATATATATTTTGCATAAATCTGTTAATCAACCTCAGTCCTGATCAAAACTACCAAATCTTTTGAAAAAATTCAGGATTTTGACTCTTTAATTGCCGAGTTCCTAAATGATGTCACTGTTTTGGTGAAAAAAACACACAAAATGGCTTATTTTCAATATAAAAGGTAATTGTGGCCTGGATTTTTTTTTTTTTTTTTTTTTTTTTAACAGTCTTGAACATGTGAAAGATTAGTAAGAACATTGGCTTTCATGCATTGTTTGTTTTGGCGCAGCATCAGCTTTTCATTTTTTTCTCCCTCAGTTATTGTTCGTGGCCGTTTTTGCCCCATTGACTTCCATTATAACCACATTTTTTGATTGCAAAGCTATGCCACCATATAATGCTGAATTCTTGATTGTTTGTGGTTTTCCCTGTTGGGAAGGGGTAAAATTAGTAAATTTTACTGTTGATTATCAGTTGGCCCCATTAACCCTTTAGATAGGCCTTTGCAAAAAAAAAAGCTTAGTTTTACATAGAGTTCTATGGAGTATAACGGCATATTATAGTGTGCGTGTGTCTGTGAGTGTGAGAGAGACCTCTGTGCACCTTGATACATCTCAGAAAATCAAAATAAGCACATCATCTCTCAGAACTATATGGTAAACAAATTCATAAATTTGATTTTGTTTACTCCATGTCGTTCTGAGAGCTGAGGTGCTTATTTTGATTTTCTCAGACGTATCAAGGTGCACAAAGGTCTCTCTCACACTTTCACTCACTTTCACACACTCTCACACACTCAGACACGCATACACACACGCACACTATAATATGCTGTTATACTCAATAGAAGTCTATGTAAAACTAAGCTTTTTTTGCAAAGGCCTATCTAAAGGGTTAATGGGGCCAACTGATAATCAACAGTAAAATTTACTAATTTTACCCCTTCCCAACAGGGAAAACTACAAACAATCAAATATTCAGCATTATATGGTGTCATGGCTTTGCAATCAAAAAAATGTGGTTATAATGGAAGTCAATGGGGCAAAAATGGCCACGAATAATAAATGAGGGAGAAAAAATGAAAATCTAATGCTGCGCCAAAACTAACAATGCATGAAAGCCAATCTTCTTACTAATCTTTCACATGTCCAAGACTGTTAAAAAGGTTAAAAAAAATCCAAGCCACAATTACCTTTTATATTGAAAATAAGTCATTTTGTGTGTGTTTTTTTTTTCCAAAACAGTGACATCATTTAGGAACTCGGCAATTAAAGAGTCAAAATCCTGAATTTTTTCAAAAGATTTGGTAGTTTTGATCAGGACTGAGGTTGATTAACAGATTTATGCAAAAAAATAAAAAAAAATATTTATCTGATACATTTTTACAGCAGTTTAATTTAGTGGATGTTTTCATCCACGAACATAATGAGAGGGTAGTAAATTTGCCCAGAGCATACGGTTGAGTTTTTGAAAAATTTCAAAGCATTTTCTTAAAATATGTGTCAAAATAAGATTTCTCACAAAAAATAATTTAATTTGCTTTAACAGAGAAAAAGTTGTGGCCAAATTAAGACTCAACAGCACCCCTCAGTGGACGAAAACGTCCCCAACAACACATAAGGGTTTAGGACGGTAAAAGTACTACAATTTATTATACTAGTAATTTTATAATAAATCGAAAAGCAAGACTTCTTGAAAAATATAGGGAGTTTAAAAGGCAGCTGCATAATAAATAATCCTCTGCTGCCATCTTTTGGTTATATGGGTAATTCCATATTACGCTCGGTGCATAAGGTCAATTGTCTTCTTTTGGTTTCATATTTCCTGCACTCTAATATGACGTGTTCCACTGTTTCTTCATACCCGCAATATTCACATTTCCCTGTGCCTTATCTATTTTCAGTAATGTTCCATTTAATCCCGTGTGTCCAAACCGAAGCCTTGATATTATTGTCTCTTCTCGCCTATTCCTCCCTGTACACCTTATTTCTCCCACTCTCCTTTGAATCTTATGAAACCATCGTCCTTTCCTATTTTCTTCCCATTGTTGTTGCCATTGTTTCTTTAATTTATTTTTAATAATACTCTTAATTTCTGTTCTACTAATACTAACTGTAAAATCAATTTGATTATTTTTAGTAACTTCCTTTGCTATTTTATCTGCTATTTCATTTCCCTTAACTCCATAATGTTTTCAACGTCATTACTTTGCCACCAATGAGATGAGTTGTGGGAGTTACGTTATCTCGACATTATTAATTTACCTGCAACCAATGAGAAGGCATGTGGGCGGGGCGACACGTGCAGCCCCGCCCCAGATTCAGCCCCGCCTCGATCTGCAGGCTGCAGACAGGGGCTTCTCAATGCATGAACGAGAAACACCCACGGATTAGTGAATGCATGAATGAGGGAGCGAGCTGTTTCCCACTCAGGTCCGAGTTCACAGCTGCTGCCAATTAATAATCCGTTTACGAGCGTAACAGGTGCAGCAGATCAGGGTTATAAAAGTTCTGCAATGAAGCGTAAACTCTTATCGTAATAAAGAGTGTTGCTGCTTTGATTTCGTCATGTTCACTATGGAACTGGCGAAACTCTTTATTTGGATTTTACTGTGTCATCAGTGTGTGTGCAATGGTAAGTTTATCTCTCTCTCTCTCTCTGGGAGCTGCTGTTTGTGTGCAGTTCTAGTTTTCGCCTAGCCTTTTCATGCAATAATGAATCAACCGCAGAGTGTTTATATGAAAGTACAAACGAGGTCTTCATTTGACTAAAGTGTTTTTTAACTGTTACCCGTGACTCGTGCATATCTCTACTTCTGCGTATTCTAGCAATTATGCATGTAGCTCCTATGGTTGAATGGCTAATTGAAACGATTCATTTGAAGAAACCTGAGAAGTTTGTAAAACGTTTTACCTTTTGGGGATTTAAGACGGGTTTGATGTTAAGACTTCGACTAAGTTTCTTTCCAATGTTTAGGGTAAGTGTACCCATTAAGCTCTCTTTCCACTTTGAAATAAAATTTAAAAACTTTGCCTTTCTGAAAGATTAATTGCCTAATAATTATGCATATTAACTGCAAACACATTTTTTTTTTTTTTTTTTTGTGGTTTCACTTTACGTTAATTCACAAATAAGTGCATCACATTGTTGTGCAGAGCAGATTTTCATAAATGAGCTCGTATTTAAGCTTCATGGGTCTTTTTGTAAAGAGCCAAAGGTTTTTAAAGGCATTTAAACCACCATTACTTTATGCGTTTCAATGAGGAATCCCTCGAATTCCCTTGCTAAATTGAGTGGAAGTCCTTATTTTTACCTTAATTTACAACTATTAAGATATGTAGGCGTACAAGTTAAACACTGTGTAGCCAAATAATTGAGTAGTTTTACTTGGTTATTTTGGGGATTTATGCTTTGCTTAAGTACAACTTAAACTGACTACTTGTACTTTTACGTGATTACGTTTTGGCAGAAAAAAACTGTACTTTTTACTCATCTTGGTGCCTTTTTATTATCTTGTGCACATTAAATATTGTAAACCTTAGAGAATTCATCTAATTAGTCAAGTAATTTATCAATATTTTTAGAGGAACTCAATGGCCCAGATAAACAATTAAAAGATTAATTATCCATTTAGACCGTGATGCTGAATAAACAAACAATAAAAAAGTGGCCTTTCAAAACGTTAATTGTTTTAATTCTATGTCTCTTCTAATTCAACATTCTCTTATTCTATGTCGCTCTTCAAAGGGATAGTTCATCCAAAAATGAGAGTTCTCATTTACTGAACCTCTGTCATCCTAGTTATGACTTCCTTTCTTCAGATGAACACAAGCAAAGATTTTTAGTTCATATAATGCAAGGGAACAGGAGCACTTCAGATACTAGTTTAAAATATTAGTATTTGTACTCCTATGCTGTTTGTTTCATGTAAGACGACCCTGATTCTTTAACCAGGGTTGCAAGAATTACTGTCATTCACTTGCATATAGTTTTCGACGTGTAATTTTTAGATGTCCCATACACTTGCGTTATATGAAGAGAGGTGTTTTCTTTTCTAAAACTCTTAGTTTGTGTTCATCTGATAAATGAGTATTTCTCTCCCTTTAACCATACTTCTGTATGTCAGGGAAAAAAGCTACTACTTTTTTCACTGAGTATATGTACTTTCACTTAAGTAAATACTTTTACACCTCTGTGTAAGGCACCATTTTCTATAATGGGTGACAGCTAGTGTCTCATTATACAAAAATCATAGAGGTATGTCGCCTTTACCATGAGGCTGCTGTAAAAAATATTGTATGTTCTAGCAAACCTGTTTAGGGACTTAAACTGTGCTAAAGTACCAATGAAACCCCTTTCAGGCTTTTGGCTTTATGCGTAAGATCTTAATTTTTATTATAAATTGTACATCAACTTAAGTTTTCAAATGAGCGATATCTTGTTTTAACAATGGATTTCTCTTTTAAACCATGTTATCTATTAAAGTTTGATTTTGGCGGGCTTAATGGGTACACTTAACCTAAAAAGTTTGGTGCTATTGTTTTTGTTGCTTTAAATTTGAAATGGCAATTGAAGTTCTCAATATCTGATTTCTGTATAATTTGAATCTGCTCTCCCCACAAAGCAGGATCAATTGTGGAATCCAACCCACCTGCTAACTTCAGCCTAGATGAATCTGGTTCTGGTGTGCATGCTAACTACAGTCTGGATGCTGATGTTGTGGAACCCAACCCACCTGCTAACTTCAGCCTAGATGAATCTGGTTCAGATGTGAATGCTAACTACAGTCTGGATGCTGATGTTGTGGAATCCAACCCACCTGCTAACTACAGTCTGGATGCTGATGTTGTGGAATCCAACCCACCTGCTAACTTCAGCCTAGATGAATCTGGTTCAGATGTGCATGCTAACTACAGTCTGGATGCTGATGTTGTGGAATCCAACCCACCTGCTAACTTCAGCCTAGATGAATCTGGTTCAGATGTGCATGCTAACTACAGTCTGGATGATGTTGTGGAATCCAACTCCAACCCATCTGCTAACTTCAGCCTAGATGAATCTGGTTCAGATGTGCATGCTAACTACAGTCTGGATGATGTTGTGGAATCCAACTCCAACCCACCTGCTAACTTCAGCCTAGATGAATCTGGTTCAGATGTGCATGCTAACTACAGTCTGGATGATGTTGTGGAATCCAACTCCAACCCACCTGCTAACTTCAGCCTAGATGAATCTGGTTCAGATGTGCATGCTAACTACAGTCTGGATGATGTTGTGGAATCCAACTCCAACCCATCTGCTAACTTCAGCCTAGATGAATCTGTTTCAGGTGTGAATGCTAACTACAGTCTGGATGATGTTGTGGAATCCAACTCCAACCCACCTGCTAACTTCAGCCTAGATGAATCTGGTTCAGATGTGAATGCTAACTACAGTCTGGATGATGTTGTGGAATCCAACTCCAACCCCCCTGCTAACTTCAGCCTAGATGAATCTGGTTCAGATGTGAATGCTAACTACAGTCTGGATGATGTTGTGGAATCTAACTCCAACCCACCTGCTAACTTCAGCCTAGATGAATCTGGTTCAGATGTGCATGCTAACTACAGTCTGGATGATGTTGTGGAATCCAACTCCAACCCACCTGCTAACTTCAGCCTAGATGAATCTGGTTCAGATGTGCATGCTAACTACAGTCTGGATGATGTTGTGGAATCCAACTCCAACCCATCTGCTAACTTCAGCCTAGATGAATCTGGTTCAGATGTGAATGCTAACTACAGTCTGGATGATGTTGTGGAATCCAACTCCAACCCCCCTGCTAACTTCAGCCTAGATGAATCTGGTTCAGATGTGAATGCTAACTACAGTCTGGATGATGTTGTGGAATCCAACTCCAACCCATCTGCTAACTTCAGCCTAGATGAATCTGGTTCAGATGTGAATGCTAACTACAGTCTGGATGCTGATGTTGTGGAATCCAACTCCAACCCACCTGCTAACTTCAGCCTAGATGAATCTGGTTCAGATGTGAATGCTAACTACAGTCTGGATGATGTTGTGGAATCCAACTCCAACCCATCTGCTAACTTCAGCCTAGATGAATCTGGTTCAGATGTGAATGCTAACTACAGTCTGGATGATGTGGAATCCAACTCCAACCCACCTGCTAACTTCAGCCTAGATGAATCTGGTTCAGATGTGCATGGTAACTTCAGCCAGGATGCTGAAGCTAAGAAGTCTAGTTCTGGTCCCTCTCATGATCTTGATACTCGCGTTGTAATTGTGCCTGATGACCTCAGCCAGGTGTCAGAATCTGGTGAGGAATCTGCGGACACATCTCATGAATCTAAACCTAGCCTTATCATTGTGTACGGTAACTTCAGTGACACTGATAACTTGGAGGTTTATGTTAATGGTTCTGACAGTTTCAATGTTGGCTTGCCATAATAAAGTTTTATTTTTGTGGACTTTAAAGCATTTGAGTTTGTCTTTTTGAAATTTTGTATTAACAGGTTGTTTTGAATGAATGGTCAGGGTATTTTAATCTGTCACGGGGTTTAGAGTCCTTATCATTTTGTGTTGTGCATACAGATTTCTGCATTGATGGTCATTCCAAATAATCTGTCCAAATGGTTCAAATTCTGATACATCTATAGATGTTAAGCTTTTTGTTCAAGGAGATTGGGAGTGTGGGTTTCATGAATGCTAACACAGTGTAGTCTCAAGTTTGGGCTCTAAAGCTATTGAAGCAATTTACTCAACACTAAAAAATTGTAATCAATTACTGATTCCAAATTACATGACAAATTGTAGTCAGATTAATCAATTACATATTTTAGATGTTCAGATTTACTTTTTAGGTTACCTAACTTGTTTACAGGGTGAAATTATCCAGTTTTAAGTCAATGATGTGTTAAATTTTATTTTTTGGGTAATAAATGAAAGTGCATTTAATTTTTTTTTTTTTTTTTTTTTTTTTTTTTACATCAAGGTTTCCCAAACTGGGGCTTGTAAAGGGACTGCAGATGGTTTTTGAGTTTAATGAAAGGCTAACATATAACTAAATTAAACTGCTGTAAAAATGTATCAGATAAATATATATTTTGCGTAAATCTGTTAATCAACCTCAGTCCTGATCAAAACTACCAAATCTTTTGAAAAAATTCAGGATTTTGACTCTTTAATTGCCGAGTTCCTAAATGATGTCACTGTTTTGGTGAAAAAAACACACAAAATGGCTTATTTTCAATATAAAAGGTAATTGTGGCCTGGATTTTTTTTTTTTTTTTTTTTTTTTTAACAGTCTTGAACATGTGAAAGATTAGTAAGAACATTGGCTTTCATGCATTGTTTGTTTTGGCGCAGCATCAGCTTTTCATTTTTTTCTCCCTCAGTTATTGTTCGTGGCCGTTTTTGCCCCATTGACTTCCATTATAACTACATTTTTTTGATTGCAAAGCTATGCCACCATATAATGCTGAATTCTTGATTGTTTGTGGTTTTCCCTGTTGGGAAGGGGTAAAATTAGTAAATTTTACTGTTGATTATCAGTTGGCCCCATTAACCCTTTAGATAGGCCTTTGCAAAAAAAAAAGCTTAGTTTTACATAGAGTTCTATGGAGTATAACGGCATATTATAGTGTGCGTGTGTCTGTGAGTGTGAGAGAGACCTCTGTGCACCTTGATACATCTCAGAAAATCAAAATAAGCACCATCTCTCAGAACTATATGGTAAACAAATTCATAAATATACTTTGATTTTGTTTACTCCATGTCGTTCTGAGAGCTGAGGTGCTTATTTTGATTTTCTCAGACGTATCAAGGTGCACAAAGGTCTCTCTCACACTTTCACTCACTTTCACACACTCAGACACGCATACACACACGCACACTATAATATGCTGTTATACTCAATAGAAGTCTATGTAAAACTAAGCTTTTTTTGCAAAGGCCTATCTAAAGGGTTAATGGGGCCAACTGATAATCAACAGTAAAATTTACTAATTTTACCCCTTCCCAACAGGGAAAACTACAAACAATCAAATATTCAGCATTATATGGTGTCATGGCTTTGCAATCAAAAAAATGTGGTTATAATGGAAGTCAATGGGGCAAAAATGGCCACGAATAATAAATGAGGGAGAAAAAATGAAAATCTAATGCTGCGCCAAAACTAACAATGCATGAAAGCCAATCTTCTTACTAATCTTTCACATGTCCAAGACTGTTAAAAAGGTTAAAAAAAATCCAAGCCACAATTACCTTTTATATTGAAAATAAGTCATTTTGTGTGTTTTTTTTTTTCCAAAACAGTGACATCATTTAGGAACTCGGCAATTAAAGAGTCAAAATCCTGAATTTTTTCAAAAGATTTGGTAGTTTTGATCAGGACTGAGGTTGATTAACAGATTTATGCAAAAAAATAAAAAAAAATATTTATCTGATACATTTTTACAGCAGTTTAATTTAGTGGATGTTTTCATCCACGAACATAATGAGAGGGTAGTAAATTTGCCCAGAGCATACGGTTGAGTTTTTGAAAAATTTCAAAGCATTTTCTTAAAATATGTGTCAAAATAAGATTTCTCACAAAAAATAATTTAATTTGCTTTAACAGAGAAAAAGTTGTGGCCAAATTAAGACTCAACAGCACCCCTCAGTGGACGAAAACGTCCCCAACAACACATAAGGGTTTAGGACGGTAAAAGTACTACAATTTATTATACTAGTAATTTTATAATAAATCGAAAAGCAAGACGTCTTGAAAAATATAGGGAGTTTAAAAGGCAGCTGCATAATAAATAATCCTCTGCTGCCATCTTTTGGTTATATGGGTAATTCCATATTACGCTCGGTGCATAAGGTCAATTGTCTTCTTTTGGTTTCATATTTCCTGCACTCTAATATGACGTGTTCCACTGTTTCTTCATACCCGCAATATTCACATTTCCCTGTGCCTTATCTATTTTCAGTAATGTTCCATTTAATCCCGTGTGTCCAAACCGAAGCCTTGATATTATTGTCTCTTCTCGCCTATTCCTCCCTGTACACCTTATTTCTCCCACTCTCCTTTGAATCTTATGAAACCATCGTCCTTTCCTATTTTCTTCCCATTGTTGTTGCCATTGTTTCTTTAATTTATTTTTAATAATACTCTTAATTTCTGTTCTACTAATACTAACTGTAAAATCAATTTGATTATTTTTAGTAACTTCCTTTGCTATTTTATCTGCTATTTCATTTCCCTTAACTCCATAATGTTTTCAACGTCATTACTTTGCCACCAATGAGATGAGTTGTGGGAGTTACGTTATCTCGACATTATTAATTTACCTGCAACCAATGAGAAGGCATGTGGGCGGGGCGACACGTGCAGCCCCGCCCCAGATTCAGCCCCGCCTCGATCTGCAGGCTGCAGACACAGGGGCTTCTCAATGCATGAACGAGAAACACCCACGGATTAGTGAATGCATGAATGAGGGAGCGAGCTGTTTCCCACTCAGGTCCGAGTTCACAGCTGCTGCCAATTAATAATCCGTTTACGAGCGTAACAGGTGCAGCAGATCAGGGTTATAAAAGTTCTGCAATGAAGCGTAAACTCTTATCGTAATAAAGAGTGTTGCTGCTTTGATTTCGTCATGTTCACTATGGAACTGGCGAAACTCTTTATTTGGATTTTACTGTGTCATCAGTGTGTGTGCAATGGTAAGTTTATCTCTCTCTCTCTCTCTGGGAGCTGCTGTTTGTGTGCAGTTCTAGTTTTCGCCTAGCCTTTTCATGCAATAATGAATCAACCGCAGAGTGTTTATGTAGTATGAAAGTACAAACGAGGTCTTCATTTGACTAAAGTGTTTTTTAACTGTTACCCGTGACTCGTGCATATCTCTACTTCTGCGTATTCTAGCAATTATGCATGTAGCTCCTATGGTTGAATGGCTAATTGAAACGATTCATTTGAAGAAACCTGAGAAGTTTGTAAAACGTTTTACCTTTTGGGGATTTAAGACGGGTTTGATGTTAAGACTTCGACTAAGTTTCTTTCCAATGTTTAGGGTAAGTGTACCCATTAAGCTCTCTTTCCACTTTGAAATAAAATTTAAAAACTTTGCCTTTCTGAAAGATTAATTGCCTAATAATTATGCATATTAACTGCAAACACATTTTTTTTTTTTTTTTTTTTGTGGTTTCACTTTACGTTAATTCACAAATAAGTGCATCACATTGTTGTGCAGAGCAGATTTTCATAAATGAGCTCGTATTTAAGCTTCATGGGTCTTTTTGTAAAGAGCCAAAGGTTTTTAAAGGCATTTAAACCACCATTACTTTATGCGTTTCAATGAGGAATCCCTCGAATTCCCTTGCTAAATTGAGTGGAAGTCCTTATTTTTACCTTAATTTACAACTATTAAGATATGTAGGCGTACAAGTTAAACACTGTGTAGCCAAATAATTGAGTAGTTTTACTTGGTTATTTTGGGGATTTATGCTTTGCTTAAGTACAACTTAAACTGACTACTTGTACTTTTACGTGATTACGTTTTGGCAGAAAAAAACTGTACTTTTTACTCATCTTGGTGCCTTTTTATTATCTTATGCACATTAAATAGTGTAAACCTTAGAGAATTCATCTAATTAGTCACAACTAATTTATCAATATTTTTTAGAGGAACTCAATGGCCCAAATAAACAATTAAAAGATTAATTATCCATTTAGACCGTGATGCTGAATAAACAAACAATAAAAAAGGGCCTTTCAAAACGTTAATTGTTTCAATTCTATGTCTCTTCTAATTCAACACATTCTCTTATTCTATGTCGCTCTTCAAAGGGATAGTTCATCCAAAAATGAGTTCTCATTTACTGAACCTCTGTCATCCTAGTTATGACTTCCTTTCGTCAGATGAACACAAGCAAAGATTTTTAGTTCATATAATGCAAGGGAACAGGAGCACTTCAGATACTAGTTTAAAATATTAGTATTTGTACTCCTATGCTGTTTGTTTCATGTAAGACGACCCTGATTCTTTAACCAGGGTTGCAAGAATTACTGTCATTCACTTGTATATAGTTTTCGACGTGTAATTTTTAGATGTCCCATACACTTGCGTTATATGAAGAGAGGTGTTTTCTTTTCTAAAACTCTTAGTTTGTGTTCATCTGATAAATAAGTATTTCTCTCCCTTTAACCATACTTCTGTATGTCAGGGGAAAAAAGCTACTACTTTAAAATTGTACTCATGTATGTTTTTGGCCAGATACTTTTGAGTAAAATTTTCACTGAGTAGATGTACTTTCACTTAAGTAAATACTTTTACACCTCTGTGTAAGGCACCATTTTCTATAATGGGTGACTGCTAGTGTCTCATTATTCAAAAATCATAGAGGTATGTCGCCTTTACCATGAGGCTGCTGTAAAAAATATTGTATGTTCTAGCAAACCTGTTTAGGGACTTTCAGGCTTTTGGCTTTATGCGTAAGATCTTAATTTTTATTATAAATTGTACATCAACTTAAGTTTTCAAATGAGCGATATCTTGTGTTTTCACAATGGATTTCTCTTCTAAACCATGTTATCTAATAAACTTTGATTTTGGTGGGCTTAATGGGTACACTTATCCTAAAAAGCTAGGTGCTATTGTTTTTGTTGCTTTAAATTTGAAATGGCAATTGAAGTTCTCAATATCTGATTTCTGTATAATTTGAATCTGCTCTCCCCACAAAGCAGGATCAATTGAAGAAGAGCGTTTGGATGATTTGCTTTCATGGGATGAGGCATCTGACCTAGTATTAAAAGGTGAGCTTCTGTGTTTAAGAGTTGAAGGACTGGTTGGTGTTATGTTGGAGTTTAAATGTTAGGATTTTGTTCCAATTGTGCTGACCAAACTTTGTGTAGGATTGCTGGGTGAAGATCTGCAGGCCGGTGACCTCGTCTCCCAAGAAACCAATTCTAGTTCTGGAATGTCTGCGGATTTAGATGTGCATGCTAACTACAGTCTGGATGCTGATGTTGTGGAATCCAACCCACCTGCTAACTACAGTCTGGATGCTGATGTTGTGGAATCCAACCCACCTGCTAACTACAGTCTGGATGCTGATGTTGTGGAATCCAACCCACCTGCTAACTTCAGCCTAGATGAATCTGGTTCAGGTGTGAATGCTAACTACAGTCTGGATGCTGATGTTGTGGAATCCAACCCACCTGCTAACTTCAGCCTAGATGAATCTGGTTCAGATGTGAATGCTAACTACAGTCTGGATGCTGATGTTGTGGAATCCAACCCACCTGCTAACTTCAGCCTAGATGAATCTGGTTCAGATGTGAATGCTAACTACAGTCTGGATGCTGATGTTGTGGAATCCAACCCACCTGCTAACTACAGTCTGGATGCTGATGTTGTGGAATCCAACCCACCTGCTAACTACAGTCTGGATGCTGATGTTGTGGAATCCAACCCACCTGCTAACTACAGTCTGGATGCTGATGTTGTGGAATCCAACCCACCTGCTAACTACAGTCTGGATGCTGATGTTGTGGAATCCAACCCACCTGCTAACTTCAGCCTAGATGAATCTGGTTCAGATGTGAATGCTAACTACAGTCTGGATGCTGATGTTGTGGAATCCAACCCACCTGCTAACTTCAGCCTAGATGAATCTGGTTCAGATGTGAATGCTAACTACAGTCTGGATGCTGATGTTGTGGAATCCAACCCACCTGCTAACTTCAGCCTAGATGAATCTGGTTCAGATGTGAATGCTAACTACAGTCTGGATGCTGATGTTGTGGAATCCAACCCACCTGCTAACTACAGTCTGGATGCTGATGTTGTGGAATCCAACCCACCTGCTAACTACAGTCTGGATGCTGATGTTGTGGAATCCAACCCACCTGCTAACTACAGTCTGGATGCTGATGTTGTGGAATCCAACCCACCTGCTAACTACAGTCTGGATGCTGATGTTGTGGAATCCAACCCACCTGCTAACTTCAGCCTAGATGAATCTGGTTCAGGTGTGAATGCTAACTACAGTCTGGATGCTGATGTTGTGGAATCCAACCCACCTGCTAACTTCAGCCTAGATGAATCTGGTTCAGATGTGAATGCTAACTACAGTCTGGATGCTGATGTTGTGGAATCCAACCCACCTGCTAACTTCAGCCTAGATGAATCTGGTTCAGATGTGAATGCTAACTACAGTCTGGATGCTGATGTTGTGGAATCCAACCCACCTGCTAACTTCAGCCTAGATGAATCTGGTTCAGATGTGAATGCTAACTACAGTCTGGATGCTGATGTTGTGGAATCCAACCCACCTGCTAACTACAGTCTGGATGCTGATGTTGTGGAATCCAACCCACCTGCTAACTACAGTCTGGATGCTGATGTTGTGGAATCCAACCCACCTGCTAACTACAGTCTGGATGCTGATGTTGTGGAATCCAACCCACCTGCTAACTACAGTCTGGATGCTGATGTTGTGGAATCCAACCCACCTGCTAACTTCAGCCTAGATGAATCTGGTTCAGATGTGAATGCTAACTACAGTCTGGATGCTGATGTTGTGGAATCCAACCCACCTGCTAACTTCAGCCTAGATGAATCTGGTTCAGATGTGAATGCTAACTACAGTCTGGATGCTGATGTTGTGGAATCCAACCCACCTGCTAACTACAGTCTGGATGCTGATGTTGTGGAATCCAACCCACCTGCTAACTACAGTCTGGATGCTGATGTTGTGGAATCCAACCCACCTGCTAACTACAGTCTGGATGCTGATGTTGTGGAATCCAACCCACCTGCTAACTTCAGCCTAGATGAATCTGGTTCAGATGTGAATGCTAACTACAGTCTGGATGCTGATGTTGTGGAATCCAACCCACCTGCTAACTTCAGCCTAGATGAATCTGGTTCAGATGTGAATGCTAACTACAGTCTGGATGCTGATGTTGTGGAATCCAACCCACCTGCTAACTACAGTCTGGATGCTGATGTTGTGGAATCCAACCCACCTGCTAACTACAGTCTGGATGCTGATGTTGTGGAATCCAACCCACCTGCTAACTTCAGCCTAGATGAATCTGGTTCAGATGTGAATGCTAACTACAGTCTGGATGCTGATGTTGTGGAATCCAACCCACCTGCTAACTTCAGCCTAGATGAATCTGGTTCAGATGTGAATGCTAACTACAGTCTGGATGCTGATGTTGTGGAATCCAACCCACCTGCTAACTTCAGCCTAGATGAATCTGGTTCAGATGTGAATGCTAACTACAGTCTGGATGCTGATGTTGTGGAATCCAACCCACCTGCTAACTACAGTCTGGATGCTGATGTTGTGGAATCCAACCCACCTGCTAACTACAGTCTGGATGCTGATGTTGTGGAATCCAACCCACCTGCTAACTTCAGCCTAGATGAATCTGGTTCAGATGTGAATGCTAACTACAGTCTGGATGCTGATGTTGTGGAATCCAACCCACCTGCTAACTTCAGCCTAGATGAATCTGGTTCAGATGTGAATGCTAACTACAGTCTGGATGCTGAAGCTAAGGAGTCTAGTTCTGGTCCCTCTCATGATCTTGATACTCGCCTTGTAATTGTGCCTGATGACCTCAGCCAGCTGTCAGAATCCGGTGAGGAATCTGCCGACACATCTCATGAATCTAAACCTAGCCTTATCATTGTGTACGGTAACTTCAGTGACATTGATAACTTGGAGGTTTATGTTAATGGTTCTGACAGTTTCAATGTTGGCTTGCCATAATAAAGTTGTTTTTCTTTGTGGACTTGAATGCATTTGAGCTTGTCTTTTTGAAGTTTTGCATTAACAAGGGTTGTTTTGAATGAATGGTCAGGGTATTTTAATCTGTCACGGGGTTTAGAGTCCTTGTCATTTTGTGTTGTGCATACAGATTTCTGCATTGATGGTCATTGCAGATTAATCTGTCCAAATGGTTCAAGTTCTGATACATCTATAGATGTTAAGCCTTTCGTTCAAGGAGATTGGGAGTGTGGGTTTCATGAATGCCAACACAGTGTAGTCTCAAAGTTTGGCTTCTAAAGCTATTGAAGCAATTTACTAAACACTAAAAAATTGTAGTCAGTTACTGATTCCAAATTACATGACAAATTGTAGTCAGATTAATCAATTACCTTACATATTTTAGGTAATCAGATTATTTTTAGGTTACTTTTTACCTAACTTGTTTATTACATGGTGAAATTTTCCAGTTTTAAATCTCATTTGAGACAATATTTTGCTTTTTAAATGTGCATTAGGGAGTTCTAGTGATAAGCACTTTGTTTTTCAGTAAACTTAATCTTTACGTCACTTAAGAATGTAAATCACTTAAGTCATGCACTTTTAGCTTCTGCAACGTTTTTAAAAGGATAGTCTGCCAATAAATCACAATTCTGTAATTTCCTCACCTTCATTTTGTTCCAAACCTGTATGACTATTGTTGTGCATAAGATGTTGGCAATCAAATTGTTTCATGTCACACTGACCTCCATTGTAAGGACAAAATGCAGTGGAAGTGAAAGGGAAACCACTTGTTGAATGCCAACATTCTTCAACGTTGTGTTCCACAGAAAGTAAGTTGTACAGGTTTTTAATAAGGTGTTTGTTGATCACTTTACACAAGTTCATATGGGTCCCGTTTCATAATCTTAAAGGAACAGTTTACCTCAAAATGAAAATTCTGTCTTTATTTGCTCCTCATGTCATTTGTGAACCTGTATTATTTTGCTGTGAATCACAATGTTTTGAAGAATCTTTTAGGACATTTTCAGATCATTACACAAAAGATTAAACTTCAAGTTCATTTAATTAGTTGATGTATAATTTCCAAGTAGGGTAAGAAATCACTTTAACACATTTCCATTTTTTTTCCAGTATGTAAAGTTAATGACATGGAAAACTTACAACTTTCCGTATAAAAAAAAATGTTAAACACATGGTTTACTGAGACTACATAAAAGCATACTTTCATCGAAAAAATAAAATATAAATAGTAAAATTAAAAATAGCAATACTAAAAGTTAGATGCTGAGCTAGTTGTGTACTACACTTAAAAGTATACTCTATACTCAAGTTAAAATAAAACTTGAAGTGTACTTGAATCCAAAAGTATGCAAGATGCTGCTGGGGTGTGAAGTCTTTGTATCGGTGTTCTTTGGTCACGGGAATCTTTACATATCTTCAAACAAACTCATCAAACCAAGGCACTCAAAAATCTTCTTAGTAAGAATAAAAAGCCTTTATTCACATGGCTTTACAATTAAAGGTACAATATGTAATTTTTCAGCTTTAAAAATAGCAAAAATCACTATATCTATGTGATATATTTTTTTTTAGTTGTGTACTTACATTATCCCGACAGTTTCCACGAACTTTCAAATCCGGAGAAATTTATAGTTTAATTCGAAGACACGGGCCGTTTCTTTATTTCCGTTTTGTCGCCCATCTATGGCGTCATATAACCTTTGACCCCTCTAGTTTCTCTAAGTTCCTGCGGAACCGCCAAATACAAAGGGCAGGGGCGCCACTAAGGGGGGGTAAGTTAGGATATTTCTAAGGGCCCATGCCTTTTAGGGGCCCCCAGAGACCTGCTTTTGTGTGGTAGGGGGGGCCCAACCTCATATTTTGTCATAGGGCCCAAAATTGCGAGCGGCGCCCCTGACAAAGGGGAACAGAAGCAAAGAAGAGATGAAGAAGAAAAAGTAGTAGCTAGTCTTGATCGATACTATTATATTTATATTGATATCGTTTATATTAGTATTTATACCTCAATCAATAACTATGGATCATGATTATGCTTTGCCTGCACATTCTGTGAAGCGCAAACGTACGGGTGAAATTATGTCAGTATGTCGCAGTATGTAAGGATGTACTCACACTAGACGTTTTAAACCGTGCCCAAAGCCCGGTTCGTTTGACTTGTGTAAGTGCTCCGTGCCGCGCTCGGGCGCGGTTCGTTTAGCTGGCCCTGTCCCGGCTGAAAGAGGTGGGTCAGAGAGCAGTTCGGTTGGGCTCGGGCGCGGTACGCATAGTTTAAGCGCTAACCGCGTCGGAGCACAAAACAAATACAATTCTGTGTCTACAAATGTATCCTATAATTACCAACACAACACTTTTCAAATAATTTAATTCAGTAAAGTATATTTAAGTTTATAATGGGTCTGGTTCTCTCCTTATTGATGAAAAGGAATTGTAGTTTGCCAGTAAAGCTGCAAATTCTTTAACGTTCATATTCTTTCACTCTCCGTAATAACTCACTGATACATACAAGTGAAAATCAATGAACGGCATAGATGAATTATTATTAATTATTAGGTAGAATATTATTAGAAAAAAATATTTTCGCCGTTATCTCGTACGTAAGTGTGTTTCGGCCGGATTTTGAGTGCGCGGCCAGCGGGAGTAATCGCGCTCAGGCTCGGTTCAAGGCAATTGTGCCTACATCCTAAGTGTAAAGTTAAGCAGTTCTCTGTTAGAGGACGAGTGCCTCTTCAAACACTATCTACAATAGCTTCTTCCAGTGATACTCAATAAGATTGGTAGGCAAAAAAGACAGTATCTCATCCGTGAACATGATTTGTGAAAACACATTTCCCATCGTTCTACGCTCCGTAATTGCGTCATCAAGCGTCGCCTCTGTTATTGTTTTTAAACAATGCGACCTCTAGCGGCGAAAAATTACATATTGTACCTTTAAATGGCCTTACATGGTTAGAATTTCCTTGTGGTTGTTTCTACATAGGGATGACAAAAAGTTGAGATTGGCAGAACACAAAAATGCTATACGAATCTGCAATCCACATTATCCCATGGCCTTACATTATAGAGATAAAAATCCTGGTAATCCCAGTACATTGAAAAGAGTGGGTATTGAGCATGTTCCGAGGTCAATTAGGAAAGGAGATAGAATAAAAAGGTTACAACAGAGAGAGTCCTTTTGGATTTATACATTGAAAGCAACTCAATTCCCAGGTTTAAACGGAGAACTGATTTGAATGTTTTCTATGTAATAGTTTTTTTTTTTGTTTGTTTGTTTTTTCAAAATTCTATTGAAATGTATATTCATAGGTTATTTTCTTTTTTCATTTGAATTATTATAAACTCATTTATTGGGTAGGATTATAATTGAGAAAAGTATGTCTCTGTGCTGTCTTGATACCTAATCAGGTGACCATGTCATGTGATAAATTGATTGTTTAAATGGATTCTGAGTGTGTTTGCAAACTGACACCCTGATGAAGGCAAGTTAGCCGCAACGCGTCGGTGCATGTTAAATGTTTTTAATTGTAAAGCCATGTGAATGAAGGCTTTTTATTCTTACTAAGAAGAATTTTTGAGTGCCTTGGTTTGATGAGTTTGTTTGAAGTGTACTTCTTTTTGTAGTTTAGAGTGTAAGTATATATATATAGGCCTAAATATGTAGGTTACTGATATTATTTTAGTCTGGAGTATTTTCCGGACTCAAATGAGCATAAATAGTGCAATTTAAAGTAATAATTTTGAGTTATTTAAAATAGCTATTTAAGTGTGTGTTGTAGTGTTTATTAATAATAAACTGTAGATAATCCCTTTATATCTATTATATTTATTATGCTGTTTTGCTCAAAACTCTCTGAAAATACTACAAAAATGTTGCATATGTCACTTTCACAATTATGTAAGCTAACTTACAGAAGATGTCACTGATTGAATTACTAGTTTACATTTACATTTAGTCATTTAGCAGATGCTTTTATCCAAAGCCACTTACAAATGAGGACACAAGAAGCAATTGAAATCAGCAAAAGAGCAATAATATGCAAGTGCTATTTATTATAGTTATTTAACAAAAGCAAAGTTTAGTAATAAAAAATACCTCAACTATATACCAGCTGCCATGCATAAATCCTCTCCCGTGGCTTCATGGTATATTAAAGTGTCCATTAGATGCACACTTCAGAATCTCGTAGATAGGCCATCACACTTTTTTAAGCATGCTAAGATTTCATCATATACTGTATATGTCTAAAATTAGGGTGTGTAAACTGTAGTAGACCTAACTGTAAATAGCCTATATATCATATATATGTGTAGGCCGAAATTATTCATACCCCTGGCAAATTCTGATTTAATGTTACTTTTATTCAACCAGCTATTTTTTTTTTTACCGGAAATGATACAGGCTTCACCCATAAGACAATAAGACGAAGTACAAGGGCATCATTGTGGAAAAAATATTTCTCAGCTTTTATTTACATTTGAGCAAAAAGTGGCATGTCCAAAATTATTCATACCCTAACCCTAACTGTCACAGTCTATGGGAAAATCCAAAGTTCTATACCATTCCAAATAGTCCAAGCTGTTCTAAAGCATCCTAATTACCCTGATTCATTGGGAACAGCTGTTTTAATCAACTCAACAGGTGAAAAACAGAAGCTCTCTGCTGTTGGTTTGTGGACAGTCATGGCTAAGACAAAGGAGCTCACTGAGGACCTGCGGCTGCGCATTGTGGCTGCTCACAAGTCAGGAAAGGGCTATAAGTCCATATCTAAATGTTTTGAAGTTACAGTGGCTACAGTGCAAAGTTTTATTTAAAAATACAAGACGTTCCGCAATGTCAAAAATCTCAGAGGATGTGGTCAAAAGCCAAAAAGTGACACATGTGCTGGCCAGGAGGATAGTGAGAGAGGTACAAAAAGAATCCAAGGATCACCACCAAGGCCATCCTGATGAATCTGGGCTCTGCTGGTGGCAACATCTCAAGGCAGACAGTCTAACGGACACTGCACACCGCTGGATTCCATGGACACAGACCAAGGAGGACACCACTTCTCCAGATAAGGCACACAAAAGCCCGCTTGGCCTTAGCAAATGCTCATCTGGACAAAGAAGAAGACTTCTGGTCTGTTTTATGGTCAGATGAGACAAAAATTTAATTGTTTGGCCACAATGATGTAGCCTTCATTTGGTGCAAAAAAAGAGAAGCCTTCAACCCTAAGAACAGCATCCCCACTGTCAAACATGGAGCTGGGAACCTAATGTTTTGGGGGTGTTTTTCAGCCGGTGGACCAGGGAACCTAATCACAGTAAACAGCACCATGAAAAAAGAGCAATACAACAACATCAGGCAGTCTGCAGAGAAACTTGGCCTTGGGCACCAGTGGACATTTCAGCACAACAACGACCCAAAACACACAGCAAAAGTGGTGAAGAAATGGTTAGCAGACAAAAACATTAACGTCTTGCAGTGGCCCAGCCAGAGTCCTGACTTAAATCCAATTGGGAATCTGTGGAGGGAGCTAAAGATCAGGGTGATGGCAAGGAGACCCTCCAACCTGAAAGAGTTGGAGCTCATGGCTAAAGATGAATGGGCAAAAATACCAGTGGAGACATGCAAAAAGCTGTTCAGCAATTATAGGAAGCGTTTGATCGCTGTAATAGCCAATAAAGGCTTTTCTATTGATTATTGAGAAGGGTATGAATAATTTTGGACATGCCACTTTTTGTCCAAATGTAAATAAGAGTAATAATTTTTCCACATCGTCTTATTATCTTCTGAGAGACATCTGTTACATTTCTAATCCAAAAACAAAAACATTAAAAAACTTGCTTGTTTGAATAAAAGTAATTTTATGTCAGAATTGGCCAGGGGTATAAATCATTTGGGGCTTGACTGTACAGTATATAAACTTTTCTGGCTATATGACGCCCCCTGGTGGAAAAGTAGAATTCATTTGTAGCTGAAAATGTTTTTTGTTTTGTTTTGTTTTTATTACCCTAAATGCATAAAAAATAGGACAAGGTTGAGATATTGATGGTGGTTTTGAAGTCAAGTTGATTAACAAAATACGTGGAAAAATACATTTTTAGACACTAGGCTTAGTTTAGAATAAGTGCAGAATAAATAAAATCATTTAAATGAACGTTTGATAAACAGCGCAGAAAACATTGAGTAATAGATGTTAAAACAACAAGAGTTTACAACCCTCTTGCTTGTAATATTAAACATACATTATAGTCTATAAAGTATTTCATTAGCCTGTAATAGATAGTTATAGGCTACACACTAACACTGGACTTATTGTAGTCAAGAATGGATGAAATGAAACAGCAGGTTTGTCATGTAATGTCCTTCCCTCATTCGGCAACACCTATTTTTTCCAGCGCTGATAAATGAAGCCCGCGGATGCGCGCGACACCTGACTGGTCTGGGACAGCGAGAGAGAGAGGGAAAGACGAACTATGAACACACTGAGGGCACATGAGGGTAAGTTACGTTTTGGTTATTCGTTTGATGGAGATGCATTTAGTAGTCTGGGGTATTCACGATTGGAGAGACCTGAGATGAAGGGTCTCAATAACTAAGGTTAAATAGACATTAAGCGCCTATACATAAAGTTAAGTTTTCTTTAGGACCCTCTTAAATGAGAAAACCATTTGTCTTCCAAACTACAATACTGTCGTGTATTAGTCTAGTTTACCGAAACGTAGCCTGTTACAGTTTCTGTTTGCAAAAACAACGATTCGACATATTGTACAGTTAATTATTTAATCACTTTTGTGTTTTATAATTATTATACTGTTTAAATTTTGCTAAGGATAATGTTGCAATAACGCTGGAAAAGTTCAATAGCGTTCAAGACTCAAGAAAAGCAGATGCCTATATAGAAAAGGGGTTTTAAAAATAAAGTTGCTCTGTGGGAAAAAATGTGACAGCCCCTGTTTCCTCTATAATAACTAGTTCGATTCGCATTCAGGTCAAATAATTCAAAAATACACATCTCTCAGGTCATTCATCCTGAATAAGTTAATTTACTATTATAGACGTTTTACAGAGAAGTAGCATCAGTGCCATGCTTGTATGCCTACTTGTACTGTACCAGGTCTTACCTCCTGCAAACTGTATGACATATAGCCATGAAAAATTGCAAAATTTTGTAAATGTATTTTATGATTGTTAAATACAGGACAGGAGGCTACACTGCAAAAAAAATGCATTTCTTACTTAGATTTTTGTCTTGTTTCCAGCCAAATTATATAAAACTTCTTAAATCAAGAAAGAGAGTAAAATTATTGTCTTGTTTTCAAAACAAAGTGAGTTTTTGCTTGAAACAAGCAAAATAATCTGCCAAAGGGCTAAGAAAAATAATCTTGTTTTCGGTTTGAAATAATATTTTTTTGCTTACCCCATTGGTAAATTATTTTGCTCATTCTAAGCAAAAACTCACTTAACCCTTGTGAGTCAAAAAAAAGTTACACATAGGTGCAAAATGGACAAAATATGTCATAAAAATATGATTTATTGTGTTTTTTTTTTTCACTTTCACTGATGTTTTTTTAACCAGCATCTGTTCTATCCATAGATACCAAACATTTATTTTTATTATTATTCATTTTCAGTAACCCTTCAAATGCTGGTTTGTTCACATAATACCACTGGTGTTTTTTTTTATGAAAAAATGAAAAATAGTAGTTCATTTCCATATCATAAATGCTAAGCAGATTTTTTTTTTCTTTGCTTATTAGATTCTTGGGAGTGTCAGTGAAGAACAACAACGTTCATTTTGAAGCATTTATATTTTTTATGTAGTGTATATGCCAAATTTGAATCTAGTAAAAAATGTAAAATTTGCAGTAAAATTGCAGTTTGAATGGTTTCAGTGTGGGCATTTTTGTCCTTAAGGTCCTGAGTGTAAATATTTTTTGTACGGAGGGTAAAATGTATTTTTTGAAGAAAATGAGATTTGAGGAAATATTAACATTTGAATAAAAATAAGCACCTGAGCCAAAACTGAAATGGACAAAAATGGGTTAACTTTGACTTGTTTTTTTTTTTTCTGAAAACAAGACAATAATTCTAGAAAATTCTTCTTGATTTAAGAATTTGTAGATATTTTGGCTGGAAACAAGACAAAAAAATTTTCTTTTTGAATGAATGAATGAATGAACGAATGATGCATTTGTATAGCGCTTTCATGTGTATTTCCGTACACCCAAAGCGCTTTACAATCATATGGGGGATCTCTCCTCAACCACCACCAGTGTGCAGCATCCACTTGGATGATGCGTCGGCAGCCACAGTACAACGGCGCCGGTGCGCTCACCACACACCAGCTACAGGTGGAGAGGAGAGAGTAATATAGCCAATTTAATGGAAGGGGATTATTAGGAGGCCATGATTGACTAGGGCCAGTGGAGGGAATTTGGCCAGGACACCGGGGTTACACCCCTACTCTTTACGAGAAGTGCCATGGGATTTTTTGTGACCACAGAGAGTCAGGACCTCGGTTTAACGTCTCATCCGAAGGACGGTGCTTTTTTACAGTATAGTGTCCCCATCACTATACTGGGGCATTAGGACCCACATAGACCACAGGGTGAGCACCCCCTGCTGGCCTCACTAACACCTCTTCCAACAGCAACCTAGTTTTCCCAGGAGGTCTCCCATCCAGGTACTGACCAGGCTCAGCCCTGCTTAGCTTCAATGAGCAACCGATCTTGGGCTGCAGGGTGATATGGCTTTTTTTCAGTGTAAAGCCATGATGAAGTCTTAAATCAGCTAGACCACAAGAAAAAGTTTTTTTTTTCTGAAAAACCCTTCAATATGATCTGCTGGCAATGACAGTTGCACAAGAACTGTACAAGACAATGTACAACTTCTTAAAAGTCATCTTGTGAGCAGGTTCACAAAACATTCATAAGGTGTGTTTGTGTGAGTTTGTGTGTACTGTTTTCAGGCACTAGCTGCTTTGCCATCTACATATTTTTATGTGAGTTTCGAAGTGTCACACATTGGAAATGTCAAAATGTGCATAAATTCTAAAATTCTATGATGGAAACACATTTTACATAAATCCCTTGATGTGCAACAAAAACCTCACATGACTTTGCCTCAATAGAGGATGTGATTGGATAATTGGACTCATTTGAATGACCATAAGGAGTTGGTTGTAACATTTTTAATGAACTGTTACAACTATCCCCACCCCAAATAGCCATAACATACACTCTTAAAAATAAAGGTGCTTCACGATGCCATAGAAGAACTTATTTGTCTAAATGTTTCCATAAAGAACCTTTAACATCTGAAGAACCTTTCTGTTTCACAAAAGGTTCTTTGTGGCAAATAAGCTTCTTCAGATTGTAAAAACCAAGCAAGAAATGGTTCTTTAAAGAACCTTTGACTGAATGGTTCTTTGTGGAAGCAAAAATGGTTCTTCCTTTATTTTTAAGAGTGTAGCAAACTGTTTTCAGCATGTGGGTTTTAAGTTAGTAAGAATGCAAAGTATCACATGCAAATTAAACTAGAGAAACTGCTACTTTAGGTTATGTATGTCAAATAATTGAATCTACAACACAATGATTGCTAGGCAAAAAAATTATCTTAATGAAAAAAAACAACACTTTCTTTCCTGAAAATCAGTTTTTGGTCATAAAATCTACAATGTTGCTCACATTCACATGCCACTTCTCCTGTAACATTAAGTTTATTCAAGTGTGCTATTAGTATACTTCTTTTAAACTAAAAAATTAGGAAAGTATACATTCAGTCTACTTTTTATGTACTTCTCAGAAATGTGCTTTATATACTTCTCAGAAATATACTTTTAAGTATATAAATTTGAGCATACTTGACTTAAACTTAGAAAAAGTCCAAGGTCAGGTGCAGTTTAGTTTGGGACTAGACTTAAGCCTTGTCTGTGAAACTGGATATAAATATTTTTGAGTTACTTGTGCTCTGAGAACCCGTGTTGTAATTGTTATACGATGGGGTGCTATTACACATCTTCTGTACAGAATTTCCAAAACACAAGTGAAGAAGAAACCGAAACAACAGCCGATTGCACATGTAATTTAACACATTTGTCAAACATAAAACATAATCAAAACCATAAGTATATGTAAAACTGTGTAACTTTATAGAATAAAATGTCAACTCATGAAGAGGTAATAATGACTGTTGATCAACTCCATCTACGTTTTGATCATCATGAATACTAAACTAGTAGTTTACTGAGATTATACTTCAAAGTGTACTAAAAAAATAAAATAAAGTATTTCATTAGTAAACTATCAGTATACTTGCAGTACAAACTAAAAACATAGATGTAAACTAGTTGTGTATTAACTCTTATACTTAAAAGTATACTTTTATATACTAGAAAGTGGGCCAATTTAGTCCCAAGGAGTATTGAAATAGTACACTGATATTTGTATATTTGTATACTTACTACATAAAGTATACTTAGAAATATACTTGAACTTTATTTAAGTATACTTATTAAAATAAACTTGACGTATACTTCTTTTTGGTAAGGGACAACACTCGCCGGTCTCCCCTATTCAGTTATTCAGAACTCTCCGTCCTCATACAGACTCTTAACACCAGTCTCTGTAGATCGTTTATGACAAAATGCACAAAATGCATTCAACGTCTACATCTTTCAGATTGCATAAATTATTTTCTCACCAAGACACAACCACTGCTGGCTGGTTTGCACGTTTACATATTCTTTATAAAACTGTTTACTTTAAGTTTAAAATCTAACATTATAAAACTGAATGAGACAGCAGTGTGCTACAATTCTAGAGAAACACATATTGAAATACATTCTAAATCTTAAAAATGACACCCTGTCAAAACAATTAGACATACAGCAGGTGTTTGTCTTTCAATTCCATCTACACAAAATAGGCCGTGCAACAGATTCTGCAGTGAATTGTAACAGTAAAGCGTGTCATTCTTGTTTTGTCAAAACATTTAACAGAAGAATACGTTATGTAATATTACCGGTTGGTTAGTGGTTTTAGGTCATGTTTTGTAAGTGGCACAGCATGTTTGTGGTATTGTGGTATTCCAGAGGCTTGACCTTTTCTTCTTCTTCTTAAGAAAAAAAAAAAGATGTTCTTAAGAAAATCTCATTCAGAGCTTATTAAGAATTTTCAAGAAGTCTACTTAGGAATATTCCCACAAACATCTTGGAATTTAAATTATGAAATGTCTTAACTGCTTTCTAAGTGAAGCCAGCCTTTATTGCCCCAGCGCGACCTTTTTTTCATAACAGGTTTGGTATGATCGTAAAACTTGGCAGCCAGCAGTGAAACCTAACACATTCATAAAATTCATAAAAGCCTAGGTTTGTGAACACCTTTGCATTGATAACCTAATAGAAATCTGGTCTGATCTTAATAAAACTCACGTTAAGTAATAAGACAAAAATAATTGTACTTTTTATATCTTTGTTGCATATATTGAGTAATCATTTGAGGAAAGTAACCTGTAGATCCTCCTTTTGCAGCAGTACTTCCACTAAACAGCTTTTCTTTTGACCATCCCTCCTCATAAACTTTCAGTTTGCCTCATTTCAGAGTGTCTTGATGGCACAGCCCTGTTTTGACTTTGCCCTATGGTACGCATTATGTTCTAACCATGAAATATTTTTCACATAAGTTTTATTACATGAAATAGCTTCAATTATACAAATCAAAACAATGGTATTTAGGAAAACATTTCCATGTGGCAAAAGTACACCGCAATGGAAAAAATTTTCTATTAAAATAATTATTGATGTTACTGTCTATAAAAAATACCAATGGGGAAATACCTTACTTCAATTCCACTGTGGTACAGCATTGCCATATGGCAACTTACCTATTTTTCCATAGCAACATTGATGTTTCCTCATTTTACAGTAAAACTATGTTAGATAATGTTGATTTGTGAATTAAAATATGTAATTTACTAACCAAAGATGATGCAGAAAAATCCACCTTGAGAAGAAATGTTCAGAAACGAGTTTAACGCAGCCATTTCTGGAGCACATCAATAGGTTTCCTTTATGTGAGGGTGACGGTGGGAAAAAGTGTTTAGGAGGAACATTCAAATGAAACAGCACATCATTGACTTCCTTAGGGCTGGCCATTTTAATTACCACATTCCAATATATTGTATTTTTTTCAGAATAACCAGTAGAAATTAATTGTTGCCATATGGCAGCTCTGTACCATAGAGGGTTATGCATCTACAGTGGTGTGAAAAAGTGTTGGCCCCCTTTCAAATTTATTTATTTATTGCATGTTTGTCATGCTTGAATGTTTCAGATCATCAAAATTTTTTAAATATTTATCAAAGATAGCACAAGTAAACACAACATGCTGTTTTTAAATGAAGGTTTTTTTATGAAGGGAAAACAAGTATTGTTTAAAACATAACTGTGGTTTATCAGACCTGAGTTCAGTTTCTCCAGCCACACCCAGGCCTGATTACTGCCACACCTGTTCTCAATCAAGAAATCACTTAAATAGGACCTGCCTGACAAAGTGAAGTAGACCAAAAGATCCTCAAAAGCTACACATCATGTTGAGATCCAAAGAAATTCAGGGACAAATGAGAAAGAAAATAATTGAGATCAGTCTGGAAAAGGTTATAAAAAGCAATTTCTAAAGCTTTGGGACTCCAGCGAACCACAGTGAGAGCTATTATCCACAAATGGCGAAAACATGGAACAGTGGTAAACCTTTCCGGGAGTGGCCGGCCGACCAAAATTAGCCCAAGAGCGCAGCAACGACTCGTCCAAGAGGTCACAAAAGACCCCACAACAACATCTAAAGAACTGCAAGACTCTCTTGCCTCAGTTAAGGTCAGTGTTCATGACTCCACCATAAGAAAGAGACTGGGCAAAAATGGCCAAAACCGCTGCTGAGCAAAAAGAACATAAAGGCTCGTCTCAGTTTTGCCAGAACACATCTTGATGATCCCAAAGACTTTTGGGAAAATACTCTGTGACCTGACGAGACAAAAGTTGAACTTTTTGGAAGGTGTGTGTCCCATTACATTTGGTGTAAAAGTAAAAGCATTTCAGAAAAAGAACATCATACCAACAGTAAAATATGGAGGTGGTAGTGTGATGATGGATCTGGGGCTGTTTTGCTGCTTCTGGACCTGGAAGACTTGCTGTGATAAATGGAACCATGAATTCTGCTGTCTACCAAAAAATCCTGGAGGACAATGTCCGGCCGTCTGTTCGTGACCCCAAGCTGAAGCGAACTTGGGTTCTGCAGCAGGACAATGATCCAAAACACACCAGCAAATCCACCTCTGAATGACTGAAGAAAAACAAAACGAAGACTTTGGAGTGGCCTAGTCAAAGTCCTGACCTGAATCCTATTGAGATGCTGTGGCATGACCTTAAAAAGGCGGTTCATGCTCGAAAACCCTCCAATGTGGCTGAATTACAACAAGTTTGCCAAGATGAGTGGGCCAAAATTCCTGCACAGCGCTGTAACAGACTACTATCGCAAACGCTTGATTGCAGTTGTTGCTGCCAAGGGTGGCCCAACCAGTTATTAAGTTTAGGGGCAAACAGTTTTTCACACAGGGCTATGTGGGTTTGGATTTTGTTTTCCCTTCATAATAAAAAACTTCATTCAAAAACTGCATGTCATGTTTACTTGTGTTATCTTTGATTAATATTAAATTAGTTTGATGATCTGAAACCTTAAAGTGTGACAAACATGCAAAAAAAAAAAAAAAATCAGGAAGGGGGCCAACACTTTTTCACACCACTGTTTTTCTTTGTGTGCCAAGCCTTCACCAAGCCTTTTAAAGCTTGACGTCTTGATGTGCATTTGACTTCATTGATTGCAAAGTGTCCAAACCCTAAAGCAACATTAAACCATGATACTCACAGTTGAGAAGACGTTTTGGTGTTGGGGAATATTTTCCCAGAAGCACTGCTGAACATCCCGATGGTTCTGGGCAAACATGAGACATGCAGCAATTTTCTTTCTTTCTTTTTTAATTGAATTTATTTTTTGTGCCAGCAGTGGTTTGCCATTTGTCATTCCTCTCACGAACACCATTCGTGTCTAATAGTAAACACACAAACACAGACTTTTCCAGTTTGTGCAGTTTTTTCAAGTGCCTTTTATTGTTATCCAGAGGAGAACTGGTCCCATGACTGAGCCTGGTTTCTCCCAAGGTTTTTTTTCTCCATTTCTGTCACCTGTGGAGTTTTGGTTCCTTGCCGCTGTCGCTTCTGGCTTGCTTAGTTGGGGACACTTTCCAGCGATATCCTATACTATTTGAACTGAACTGGATGATATCACTGAATTAATTGATGAACTGCCTTTAACTTAAAATTGATTGTTTACAATAATGCGTTACTTACACACTATTGTGCTGTTTAAATACTGTGCAGTTGCTTTGACCCAATCTGTATTGTTAAAAGCGCTATATAAATAAAGGTGACTTGACTTGACTTGACTTATCCTTAGGTTTTTGAGCATAATCTTTTTTTTTTTTTTTTTTATTTGGAGTGCAAAAACATACATGGTAAATGCAGAAACAGAAACAACAACAACAGAAACAATACCAACAAAACAAAACAAAACAAAAACAAACAAAAAACTATACTAACAAAAAAAAACAACAACAACAATGATAATAAATGAGAAATGAGAACAAGACAATCTGAATAATAATAATGTATAAGTAGTAGTAGCAGTATAGGTAGCATTAGCATGTTCAAAAATAATAGAAATGGCCATAAATCGGAGTAACAACTATAACACCAAAGGTTTTTGAGCATAATCTTTGCAGTATGTCCGTTCCTGTGGAGAGTAGCAAGAATCTAGAATTTTTTGTTACCCTGGACCAAAAAAACAGCCATAAGTGTCATTTTCTCATCTGAAAGCTCAATAAATAAGCTTTACATTCATGTATGGTTTGTTAGGATACGACAATATTTGTCAGAGATAAAACTATTTGAAAATCTGGAATCTGAGGGTGCAAAAAAATCTAAATAATGAGAAAATCGCCTTTAAAGTTGTCTAAATGAACTATTGCTACAAATATACCTGTGCAACTTAAGACTGTTTTGGTGGGTCACATTTGTTTGGTTCTCGAATACTGTAATTTGTCATAATGAAAAGAACAGATTTGTCAGTAAGTTCACTTACATGCTTAATGCAACGATAACTCTTGTCAGATTGTGTTTGTCTATAAGTGTGACTTAGATAAAGATCGGACCACTACCAGTCAGAAGTTTTGGACAGTAAGAAGTCTCCTCTGCTCACCAAGCCTGCATTTATTTGATCTAAAGAACAAATTACAACAGTAAAATTTGGAAATATTTTTGCTATTTAAAATAACTGTTTTCTGTTTAATAATATGTTAAAATTAGGTGTAACGTAGACGCTGAGGCTGGGTTGGAATCCATATGCGGACGTTTATTAAACAATTCAGAAACAGTAGGGCAGGCAAGAGGTCAGTAACGAGTGAGGCAATCCGAACAGCAAACAATAAAGTGGGGCAATCCGAGAAACAATAGTCAAAAGGCAGGCAGTAGATCAAAGTCGTGAGGAAGTCCAATAAAGCAAACAATCCAATGGGGTAATACGTAAACTCGTGAATACTAGGCAAGGCAGAATCAGCAACAGATAGTCAGACAGAGTAATAATGTAGAACGCTCGGTAAGGCAGGATTAACTGACAATACTTCGCGAGGAGCGAGCACATGGTCTGTGTTTAAATAGTATCAAACAGGAAGTGACTGTAGAAGCAGCAGAGGGAGTGTAAGCAGTCAGTATTTGGGTGAGGGCTCCCTCTGCTGGCTTGGCGTTACATTAGGGCTGTCAGTTTAATGTGTTAATTAATTAGTAAAAATAACATAATAATTAGAATATATTAGAAAATAATAATTAGAAATATTATTATCAGTTGATGTTTAAATAATATTATTGGAATTACTATTACTAACTTACTGTATTTATTTTTTCTTTCTTTTTGTTAATTTATTATTTTTTTACATATAAAAACTGTCTATGTATGTAAATGTTGTTGATACTTTTCATATAATTTTGTGAATGTGAGCGGTGGGTATTATACTGTAACAAAGGGGAAAAATGGAAGAGAAATTAAAAATTAGGAATAACTTAAAGTCTTTAAAGAAAAACTAATTTTATACAAATGTACTGAATATTCTTGTTTTTTTTTTATTTAAAAGACATAATAAAGTTTAAAAAAATGAAAAAATAACGTGATTAAAATATTTTAAGACAGTTAATGTGAGTTCACATTGGCAGCGTAAATGTGTAACAAATTTTATGTTGAATCAAATTAAATATTTCTTTCTAAAGGTACAGTTTGTAATATCTACTTGCTACTTTCTCATTTAACACAAAAATAGCTTTAAATAATCTTTTGTGGGTATTTTGACAGTCAAATGTATTTTTCAATTAATATGTGATTAATTGGATTATTAATCGAAACATCATGTAATTAATTAGATTGCATTTTTTTTATTAACTGACAGCCCTAGTTAAAATGTAATTTATTTCTGTGATTTCAAAGCTGAATTTTCAGCATCATTACTCAAGTCACGTGATCCTTCAGAAATCATTCTAATATTGTGCTGCTCAAAAAAAAATATTATGTTGGAAACAGCTGAGTAGAATTTTTTCAGGTTTCTTTGATAAATAGAAAGTTCACAAGAACAGCATTTATCTGATATAGAAATCTTTTGTAACAATAAAACTGTCTTTATAATCACTTTTGATCAATTCATCAAAGATATCTACAAAAATGTACTCAATATTTTACATATTGCTAATAATAATAATAAATGTTTTTTGAATAGCAAATCATATTAGAATGACACTGAAGACTGGAGTAATGATGCTGAAAATGTAGCTTTGATCACAGAAATAAATTGCATTTTAAAATATATTCAAATAGAAAGCAGTTATTTTAAATAGTAAAAATATTTCACAATTTTACTGCTTTTGCTGTATTTTAGATCAAATAAATACAGGCTTGGTGAGCAGAAGAGACTTCTTTAAAAAATCTTACTGTTCAAAAACTTTTGGCTGGTAGTGAATTTCAAACTATTTGCATACTTTGTCCTGTCACTGCACAAAAGCAAAGTTTCCACAGCTGTGTTAACCCATTAAGAAGCCTTTATTTCTTTATTTTACATGTCTATAGACAAAAGTCCTCACAAGTTCTCAGAACAAAATTCTTCCTCCTTCAAATTTAGCCAGAAATATCACACGTTTAACTCAAAAAAATATTTGTTTTCAAATATTTGTTTAATGAACTTTCCTTGAGAGTGAAGTCCACATGTGCTGCTTTGCATTGATGTTTACTCTTTGTGGGCTGAACCGACAAACCGCTGAACTAGTTCCTTGCCCTGCTGTCATTCTTGGCAGAGTGCTCTGATGTTGAG
The DNA here is from genome assembly GCF_049309525.1 of Garra rufa. Lineage (NCBI taxonomy): Eukaryota > Metazoa > Chordata > Actinopteri > Cypriniformes > Cyprinidae > Garra > Garra rufa. The sequence goes on from NC_133379.1 coordinate 11,430,861, forward strand.
AGAACAGTTTAGGAAAGTTTGCTTAAACAGGCATTGTGACATTGTGACAAGTATTTGCTCTGTGTCATTCAGTTTCACACAAGTGTTCATCCCCATTCCTTAGTTACAATTATTTTTCATTTCTTTCCTGGTTACATTATTTTGTAACAACCAAGCTTCTACAGCATTTATTATTCTTAATGTTAATTTCAACATTTACTGATGCATTATTGTGTGTGTTAACATTAGTTATTGCACTGTGAATTAATATAAACAAGCAATGAACAACTGTATTTTTATTAACTAACATTAACAAAGATTAATAAGGATTAATCATTTGTTTATTCATGTTAGTTAACACATGAACATTAACTAATGGAACCTTATTGTAAAGTGTTACCGCAAAACCTTTACAAATGAAGAGTTTTTCCTTTTAAATGTTTTCTATGATCAATTGTTCTATCACATCCTAATTTTATATAATACGCATGGAATTTGACAATCACTCTATATGAATATATTCGACAAGTCAAGGCAGCAGTTTCTTAGTGATAACAGACAAATTACTGTGAGCCATGCAAATCAATCACGCTTGTTTACACTCCTTCTCACCCAAGTGTGAAAAAATCACATGCACAGGAATTTACCTAAAAATAAAAGTGCTGTCATTATTTACTCTCCCTCATGTTGTTCCACACCCTTATGACCCTCTTTCTTCCAAAGAAAAACATAAAATGTCAGAGCTTGTGAATACCATAAATGTTGTCCTTGTGACTTGTGCAGCTACATTCCAAGTCTAGATAGCTTTTTGTGAGGAACAGGCCGAAATTAAGTTCATTATTTATTGAAAATCTTGCCCCTACTTGCAGCTTTCAAATCTCAAAGACCTTAATCAGGGTAGTGTCATATGTAATTTTTGATAGGAATTAACCCTTGTGCGACCTCATGGACATTTTCGTCCATTTCACTTTTGTTTTTTGTTATAGGTGTGCCTGCGTTAATGCCAACTGCATACATTTTGGCCCAGGTTTTCCTTCAAAAAATCTATTTTACCCTGCGTACAAAAAATAATCACACTCAGGACCTTAAGGACAAAAATGTCCACATTAAAAACCATTAAAACTGCAGTTTTTTAACCCAGGGCCATTTGACTATAAAATGATGCAATATTTGCTAATAGGCATTCGTTCTATCAGCAAGGCTTCAAATTTTTAATTTTTACCATTTTTTTTACTAGATTATGCCTTTTTTTTTTTCATTTTTTAAAATCTAACCCTACATAAAACATATAAATGCCTCAAAATTAATGTTGTTGTTCTTCACTGACACACCCAAGAATCTAATAAGCAAAGAAAAAAAATCTGCTTAGCATTTAGTATATGGAAATTAACTACTATTTTATAATTTGCAATAAAAACACCTATGGCATTATGTAAACAAACCAGCATTTAAAGGGTTACAATTCAGAAAATTAATGAATGTTTGGTATCTATGGATAGATCAAATGCTGGTTAAAAAATCGACATCAGTGAAAGTGGAAAAAATATTAATAAATCATATTTTTATGACAGTTTTTAGACATGGGCATTTTTGTCCATTTTACACCTATGTGTAACTTTTTTTTTGACCCACAAGTAAAGTTGCTACTACTTGCATAGGCCTATTGCAGATAATAAGCCATATTTGAGGTCAATAAATGATAGGAGTGTTGTATGTACTACCTGATGTACTGTATTACTATTACCACGCAGACTAGCTGTTAACAATCTCTCTGTCACAAACTGGGTGACTTCACCTGTAGATTTATTTTTATAAAAAAAAAAACTAAAAAACTTTGGTCGACCAACCCTTTTCTGGTCGACTAATGATTAGGTGACTATTGGGGGCAGCCCTAGTAATTATTGATATTTACTCTCCAGAAAATCATCCTGCACTGCTTTGGTTCTTATTGGGCATTCGTGATAAAGTAAAAAATTTGGGAGTCATTTTTGATCCTGAACTCAAATTTGACAAACAAATAAACTCTGTAGTTAGAGCCAGTTTCCTGCAGCTTAAGGGGCTTCGCAAGCTTAAAAGTTTTCTTAGTTTTAAAGACTTAGAAGTTGTTATTCACGCTTTTATTTCAACAAGGTTGGACTATTGCAACGCTCTTTACGCTGGAATCAACCAGTTTTCATTATCTCGGCTACAGTTAGTGCAGAATGCTGCTGCTCGTTTTCTGACAGGGGTAAAAAAGAGGGAGCACATCACCCCTGTGTTAGCTTCACTCCACTGGTTACCTGTTAAGTTTAGAATTGATTTTAAAGTTTTAGTTTTTGTTTTTAAAGCACTTCATGGTCTTGCCCCCACTTACATTTCAGATCTCCTCCATTGCTATTCCCCTGTTAGAACGCTTAGATCATCCTCCCAGTTGTTATTGACTGTCCCAAAATCTCGGTTAAAATCTAAAGGGAACAGGGCTTTTTCGGTTCATGGTCCTATGCTCTGGAATTCTTTGCCCTTATCTATCAGATCATCCCCTACATTATCTTATTTTAAATCGTCTCTTAAAACCTATCTTTTTTCTCAGGCTTTTGTTTAATTTGAAGATATTATGTTGTATCTCTATTGTCTTGTGATGTTTGCATTTCTTATTTATTTTTAATGATTTTATATTCTATTTGTCTTAATGCTTTGTTAGTTGATTTTTGGTTGTGCAGCACCTTGGTCAGCACTCGTTGCTTTTAAGGTGCTATATAAATAAACTTGACCTTGACCTTGACCTTGACCTTGGGCGAAAAACCTAGGACTAGCTCACGAAAGTAGGTTTTTCAAAAAATTTAAAATACCCCAAAATTTCACCAGGGTGACAAAGGTTCAGTTCAATTCAAGTTTATTTGTATAGCGCTTTTCACAATACAAATAAGTTTCTACAATATATTATTAGCTTACTAGTGGTGACTACTGTATGCCAAGTTAATGTACATATGGCATAGATGCATGTTAAAATCAGTAATGATGTAATCAAACAGATGATGAACACTATTAACTGTAATGATTATGTGTTTCAATCAAACTTGTAGCAGAATTGTGTAGTGCTGTATGTTGTTTCAGGGCTGGCATCATCAGAGGTCCTCTGAGGGGTTGACATCATCTCTTCTCGGGTATTCTGAATCCAGACTGAAGCTTGTGTAATATAGTGGCAAAAACAGAGAAACAAATAAAGAAATAATTAGGGTAGCTGCTGTTCCAACCAAGCAAACATTTATGTGTTTAGCCCAAGCTAAAAAATTTTAATGTGCATTTGATCAGATGCAACTGAAGTACAATGTGAAAGAGTCTTTAATCTAGATTTAAACATAGAGAGTGTGTCTGAACCCCTAACGCTATCAGGGAAGCTATTTCAGAGTTTGGGAGCAAAATGTGACCCTGGACCACAAAACCAGTCATAAGGTTACATTTTTACATAGGATAGGACAATATTTGGCCCGAGATACATCTATTTGAAAATCTGAATTCTGAGGGTGCAAAAAAATCAAAATACTGAGAAAATCACCTTTAAAGTACCCCAAATTAAGTTCTTAACAATGCATATTACTAATCAAAAATTACATTTTGATATATTTATAGTAGGAATTTTACAAAATTTCTTCATGGTACATGATCTTTACTTAATTTCCTAATGATTTTTGGCATAAAAGAAAAATCAATAATTTTGACCCATACAATGTATTTTTGGCTATTGCTACTAATATTCCCCAGCGACTTAAGACTGGTTTTGTGGTCCAGGGTCACAAATGTGAAAAAGCTCTCCCTCCTTCAGTGGACTTAGCTATCCCAGGTACTACCAAAAGTCCAGAGTTTTGCGACCTTAGGGAGCGTGATGGATTGTAGCGTGGTAGAAGACTAGTTATGTACAGTATGCAGGAGCTAAAACATTAAGTAATATTTTGTAACTGATACGGAACCTAATAGGTAGCCAGTGAAGAGACTGTAAAATTGGGGTAATATGATCATGTTTTCTTGACCTGGTGAGGACTCTAGCAACTGCATTTTGGACACCTGTAGCTTGTTTATTGAAGAAGCAGGACAACCACCTAGTAGTGCATTACAATAGTCCAGTCTAGACGTCATGAATGCATGAACTAACTTTTCTGCATCAGAAACAGGTAACATGTCCTGTAGCTTGGCAATGTTTCTAAGACGGAAGAATGCTGTTTTTGTAACATGAGAAATATGATTTTCAAAAGACAGGTTTCTGTCTAATATAACACCCAGCTATTTGACTGTAGAGGAAATATGAGCCAAGAACTCTGGCGACATAAGACACTTGGGCCTGCGGCAAATGGTTTAGAAGTTATGAGCGATTTTGTACTTTTGATTGCTGTAGCGCACCCATCAGGCCGATTGGGGCGAGCTTTGGTGACATTGTAGATGGTGTGAGTACTACCATTCCTCCAAGTTTCAAGTCTCTACAGCTTACAGTTTGGTCTATCCGATCAGTTTTAAATGGAGATTGCTGATTCTTGGCCATTCTATCAATCACAATAAGGTTTCAGCACTACGCACTTGAAACCTAATAATAATCAGAGATGGGCAGTGTTATAATTACTTTTTTTGAAATATGTATTTTATTACCAAATACGTATTTTGTAATTTGTATTTTGCTGGACAAAAGAAAAAGCAAAAGACAAAAAACAAATGTAATTTGTAATTAAATACTTTGAGAAATAGTATTTTGTATTTGAAATACTCAAAATACATAATCAAGTATTTTATTTTATTCTTAGATAATATGTCTTTCTTCACAAAAAAAAAAACACTATTTATAAATGCATTTATTTAACACACCATGCTTCGTAGTTACATTTCCTTGCTTTTGTACATAACACCATATATTGCTTATTTGGTATATTGTGTTCTTTCAAAAAAATGTTCTATATTATTATTTCCTGTTTAATTATTATTTTATTATCTGTGTCTTATCTTGTCACTGTCATTCTGTTTGTGCTGTGGAAGCCTCTGTCACCATAACAAATTCCTTGTATGAGTAAACATACCCGGCAATAAAGCTCATCCTTCACCTGTGTTAATGATACTGCCAACTATTGCCTATCATAGTTTTTGGCTAGATGCAAATGAATCATATGACATCCTGTTGGATCCGGGTTAGTTCACCCCAAAAAAAGCTCAATAAAGCTCTGTTTTTAAATACTCACCCTCATGTCATTCCACTCCTGTAAAACCTTCATTCATCTTTGGAACATAAATTAAGATATTTCTGATGAAACCTGACAGCTTTCTCTCCTTCTTTAGTCATGCAATTTACAAATTTAAGGTCCTGAAAAGTTAGGAAGGACATCGTAAGTAATCAATGCCATTAAGTTATCTAAAGTATTAAGTAAACTAAAGTTTCAACCCTCCATCGCAAAGGGACTCCAGAATGTTTGAAAGGGGCAGGGCTGCTTTTACTAAAATGGCTATAAGTTTAAAACAGAATGAGATATCTTCGCCAAACTCACAACGCGCATGCAAGAGCTGAATCTGAGGTCACATGAAAAAAGTCTTGGAGCTTGGCCACTTGGTGTTGCTATGAGAGGGGAGAAATACATAAAAATGTCCATAATGATGCAACCGTTTGTCCTATCTACATGAAAATTGGTACGCACGATCTTGATCCAAAGTGTCAAAAGTGGCTATTGGGACATTTGTGCATCTCAAAAAACTTTGAACTTTGAGCACCTATTACAGATTAACTGAGATCGATCGGAATGTAACTCGGGCATATCACATTTTTCACGGGCGTAAACAATTGTATATTGCATGGTTTTTCACACATACACACAGTATTCATTTTATAAGATAGACTTCCTCATTCCAGACACTTTGCCTCTAGAACCACTGCTGTCAATCAAACAGTTGTTAAATGATTGAGAGAGAAAAAAAATACTTGTGAACTAGTCCTAGTGCAATTCTCTGGACTCTCTAAGTCAATAATTATTAAAAAAAAAAAAAAAAAGTTTAATCTTTGGGAAGCTAAAATGGGGTCGTTTAGAAAAGGGGTCTGTCCAAATATACCCAAAAGCTTATAAAGCCTAAAAGAAAACTGATTGTTTTTTTATAAGCATGCAAAGCCTTGGAGAGATCAAATGACAGCTGGTGCTGTAAGAGTCGTATACATTAAAAAATCATATTTCTATGGAAAATAACCTGTATTTGCCCAAAAAGTTGTTTTTTAAATCATTGATAATATGTAATGTCTTTTTTCATATCTGCTTAAATGCCTTAAAGCACTTGAACCCTGGTAATCGCTGCTTGCAGCTATATTTGTGATTGATGTTATTTTAAAAATTATTTATTTTAATGATTAAAAAAAATTAAAAGCATTAAACTCATAAACCCCCTGCAATTCATTCACAAAGCGCAGTTTGGGAAACCTGTGATGATTAATGCACTTCATGATATTATTAACAACAAATGGAATATATTTCCTTACTCTTTGTGTTAATAAGGTACAAGATTATCCTATTTAAATCAATGTAATAAACAAGTTAGGTCTGATTATATTAACTAAAATGTGCGGTGTAATGTATTACATTACTATCTACAATTTTTATTGTGTAATTTGGAATCAGTAATTTGTAAGTAATCTACACAGCTCTATGATTTAAGCACTTCAACAAAGCTGATCCATTAGTTGTTCACAAGTCATGCTTATATAGTTATATTATCTATACCTTCTAGATAATATAATCATAATATAAAAGATAAGAGTTAATATCTGATATTTTCCCCACAAGAAACAAGATAAGACATTTCACTCTGAGTTCAAGCATGCGTTTACATGTGTCAATATTTGGTAATAATTGCTTCACAAGAATAGGATGTGTACAACCAGGCAGCCTCTTCACATCTATCTGTCTGTCCGTCTGTATAACCAGTATTTCCATCTGTTTTAGGTGTAGGACACACAACCACAAGAGTAAGCAGTTTTAACAAAGACGGCCTGTAGTCAGTTGACACCTGAGGCTGATTGTACAGAATCAACACAGTTGCTGAGAGCTCTATCAGACTGCAATTTTACAGACTACAATGGCCTTATTGAACGTTACGCTTCCCTGGAATGTCTCTTTGGACCTCAACCACAGCTATTTCAAGTCTAATCTTCCCGAATTAGAGGACACACAACCCACGCCGAAGAACTGGCCAGCGCTGTTCATTTTGGCGATTATATTTTTTACTGTTGCGGGGAATATACTGGTAATTATGGCCGTGTCCATCGAGAGCAAACTGCACAACGCCACCAACTACTTCCTGTGCTCATTGGCTGTGGCAGACATGCTGGTGGGATTCCTAGTTATGCCAGCCTCACTAATTAGTATTCTTTACAGTAAGTACATTTTCTGTAAAATGTCTTTAAACCACTCTTTTATCAGACTAGTGGGAAAAAAACATTCAAAATACACATTTAGGTGCTTGTTTATCAATTTACGTCTGTAGATTTTCTCAAAATGATTTTTGTTGTTATTTATTAAGGCGAGACAATGCAGGTGAATTACCTTACTTACCCAGCTGATTGATTACTTAGATAATTGCAAACATTGTTTTCTAAAATGTTAGGTTTAAATATGCAAATGAGCCATTATTTAATTAAACATGCGCTAATTTGCATACATTTCTAGTACAAAAATCTAAACACTGGACGAAGACAGTTTCAAAATTCTTGTTTAATTTTTTTGACATAATAGAGTCAAAAGATTTTACAGTCTGATAGATTTTTTTTATATTATTCTAATATTCTTCTTCTTCTGAGACTAAAATTTCTAACTGCTACTCCTCCTCTAACTACAAACTCCAAACTCAGCCCAGATCTTCAAACTTTTTATCTAGTTTTTATTATTCATATCCCAAGTATACTTTAATAGAAAGCCATGAGGGACAAGACAAAATAGGTGGTGTCAACTGAAAAAAAAACAAGATTGTTTCTAATATAAAGATAAAATCTATGTCATGTTTTTAAGCCTTATTAAAGGGGACATTTTAATTAATACAAAAAGCTTTTAAAAATAACTATTGGTGACCCAATAGATAAAATAAACTTGAAAAAAAGGTCAGAGGAACTCAAATAGAATGACTTATGTTTAAGTAAGCATCTAGAACATGGCCATGCATTAATATGTGCTTTATACGTATACTAATAAACAGCCAATATGCTAGTAATAAGCAACTAGTTAATATCTGGCTTTATCCAATGTTCAAATTTTTGGTTCTGCAAAATATATGCAAATCTAATATTGCATCATTTGCATTTTTAAACATGACATTTCAGCTTGTAATACAAAACAGTTGTCTTTATGAGCTGTGTTTAATCAACTGTAGAGTACAGTGATATGAAGTGATATAAACTAAAGTGTTTCCTCTGTTTGTTAACAGGACTAGACACGCAGCTCTGCTCATATCAGTTGGTACCTGTGTCTCTGAAACGTCTCCTCTTGTTGCTTGTTTCCAGATCACACCTGGCCTCTTTCTGATCTGCTGTGTCCCTTGTGGATTTTTCTTGATGTGCTCTTCTCCACAGCGTCCATCATGCACCTGTGCGCCATCTCTCTGGACCGCTATATCGGCATCCGTAATCCAATCAAATACAGCCGCGGCAACTCACTTTGCAAGACCTTGATCAAAATAATCTCCGTCTGGACCGTTTCTGTAGGTGAGAATAATACATTCAGATCAGAGTCACAAAAGCTAACATTGTGTTGTGTTACGTAATCAGATCTTTATCAAGTATGAATTACTTTTAAATTTATAACAAAATATTTAAGTTACTTTTTCATATAAACAACACAAGTTGCAGTGGAAGAGGCACTTCTTTCAGGCTAAGGCTTATTATTTTCACTTTTGGTGTGAAAGGGTCTTTACAGCTGCCAAAAATATAACTTTTGGGGTTTTTTGTTATTACAAAATAAGCAAGCCCAGCTCAGATAACAAAAAAGTAACACAAAAGTAACTAATCCATTAGTAATGCAATTAGATATTTTTTTGGAGCAACACAATATTTTAATGCATTTCTTTTAACTTTCCCCAAAACAAAAATATTAATTGTTTGAATAAATGAACCCACATTTAATTTGTCATTGCCTGTATTTAAAAAATAAAGTGTTTCTAAACAAAAATAAAAATTTAAAATTGTGCCAAACAGCTACAGAGTTTCACTAGTTCAGCTGGTTGCCAGTAACTTACTGTAGATTTAAATTTATGCTATTTACTGGCAACAGTTTGTTCAAAGTTAATTGAACATTAACATTAACAAGTCTTTATCTTTACAGAATAAAACTAAAATAACAGCCTCATGCAAAGCATTCTGGGAACCAAAATCTGAAGGAAAAAAACAGAAAAAGGTTGATGAAGGTTTCTGGTTCCCAGAATGCTTTGCAGTAGGTTGTTATTTTATAGTTTTATTCTGTAAAGACAAAGACTTGTTAATGTTTAATGTTCATTTAACTTTGAACAAACTGTTGCCAGTAAATAACATAAATTAAAAATCTACAGTAAGTTACTGGCAACCAGCTGCAGAACTACAGCAAATTTTTTACAGTGAACCTACCAAAATTTATCTGAGATAAAAAAAAAAAAAAGGTATTTTAACATTAAAAACTATGCGCTTTACTTTTAATAACAAAATGTTGGAAACTTTCCAGAATTTTTTGGAAACTTCTGATTTTGCCCCTTTGCAACCTTACCAAAAAACCTGCAAACTCAACTTAAGAGGTTCCTTGGATGTTAAGACAGCCACACTTTTTTGTCATAAAATTTCGCCTAATAATTCGTAAAGTATATTCTTTGAGATTAAGGAATAGTTCAGCCAAAAATGAAAGTTTCTGTCATCATTTACTCACCCTTTATATTTAAAATATTTTTTAAGAATCTGGGTAACCAAACATTTGATGGTAGCCATTGATGTCCAAAGTATGGCAAAAAAAATAAAAATAAAATATACTTTGGAAGTCAGTGACTACTATTAACTGTTTGGGTACAAACGAAATATCTTATTTTGTTTTTCAACAGACAAAAGAAACTCATACAAGTTTAGAACAAGTGGAGGGTGAGTAAATGCTGACATAATTTTCATTTTTAGGTGAACTGTCCATTTAAGCATGATTATTTATAGCTGAATTATGGATTATTAATTGCTTCTTTAAATGTCATGTAGATACCATATCTGATATAATATGATCTAACCATTGGTTACAAAATATAAGTTTTTAATGTTAATGTTACTATTTTTGACTTACAAAAAGAGACATTGATTAATTTCCAATTATCCAAAGTGACTTACAAGTAAGAAACATGGGAATACTGCTTCTTCTATTTGCCTGATGAAAACAATTGCCCATTATGAACACATTTCCAGTGAAGTTTCATTAGCAAACCCCTTTCACTTTCCTTACAACTACAAAGTATCTCAGTCTGTCTTCTTCAAAGTTGCACATTTAACTCAGTGTGTAATTTGCCATTTATTTGTAATATTTGTGAAGTTTCTACAGTGTCTACTAGTTTTTTCAGTGCACAGGTGATTAATGCTTTTTTTTATAGTTTTCAGATTGTTAAATTGAGGGATCAGTTTACAGATCTTTGCACACAAATTATTATAATTAGGTAACAGTTTACAAACCATAAACTGAGAATAGTTGCTAATCTTTTTATACTATAGCATAGTAACTACACTGCAAAAAAATGCTTTTCTTACTTCGATTTTTTTCTTGTTTCCAGCCAAAATATCAAAACATTCTTAAATCAAGAAGTGTAGAAAAATTATTGTCCTATTTTCAGAAAAAAAAAAAAAGTCAAAATTAAGTGTGTTTTAGCTTGAAACAAGAAAAAAATCTGCCAATTTCTGTTTGAAATAAGATTTTTTTTTACCCCATTGGCTTATATAAATACCCCATATTTAGCTTGATCTAAGTAAAAACTCACTTAATTTTGACTTGTTTTTTCTGAAAACAAGAAAATATTTTTTACTTTACTAGAAAATCCTTCTTGATTTAATTTTTTTTTTATATATATTTTGTCTGGAAACAAGACAAAACATCTAAGTAAGAAAAGCATTTTTGGCAGTGATAGTGTTGGGGTAAAGTATTACAAGTAACAGGAGTTATTAATCAAATCTTTATCAAGTAATGCATTACTTTTTTAATTTACTTTTAACTTGTGTTGCTTATTTGAAAAAGTAACTTGTAAATTTAAAAGTTTTAAACTTACAAGTTACTTTTTCAAATAAGCAACACAAGTTGCAGTGGAAGAGGCACTTCTTTCAGGCTAAGGCTTACTAATTTCACTTTTGGTGTAAAAGGGCCTTTACAGTTGGCAAAGATATAACTTATGGGTTTTTTGTTATTGCAAAATAAGCAAGAGTAACTAATGCATTAGTAATGCAATTAGCTACTTTTTTATGCCAAACGCAATATCGTAATGCATTACTTTTGAAAATGACTTTTCCCAACACTTGTGACTCTACAGGACTTGTATTAACACTCGCTTCCACCTTGCCAAATTCTGTCGCACCCCTGCTCTAGATTGAGGTGAAAACATCAGCTTGCTTCTGAATGTGAAAAACATTGCCAGATTAGGTTGCAGGATGTTGCAGCTGCTCTTCTCCTCATTCAGTATGATGAGCACTAATGTGAGCAGTCAGGCGAGCAGCCTGACCTTGTTTCTCTGCACTTCCCAGGGCATCGTGCTCTCTGCTTGATGTCTTTACCTAGAGAGTACACAGCACTAACAGGAACTGACAGGAGAAGCGATTACTGCTGCATCAGGCCCGCACGTCTTTTGGCTCTGTCACAGTCAGCATTCCAACCCTATGGTCTATTTAGCATTTCTCATGAATAAAGCTTGATATTTCTGCACAGCTTCTCCTATAGTTTTGTGCTTAGATGAGAAGTTCACTTCCAGAACAAAAATGTCCAGATAATTTACTCACCCCCTTGCTCTCCAATAATGTGCATGTCTTTGTTTCTCCAGTTGTAAAGAAATTACATTTCTTAAGGAAAACATTTCAGGAATGTTCTCCATATAGTTGTATTTCTATGGTGCCCCCGAGTTTAAACTTCCAAAATGCAGTTTTAATGCAGCTACAAAGGGCTCTAAATGACCCCGGCTGAGGAAGAAGGGTCTTATCTAGTGAAAAGATCAGTTATTTTCTAAAAGAAATTACAATTTATATACTTGTTAACCTCAAGTGCGGTTTAATACAGTTAGGGAATGCCGAAAAACTCCCATCTCATTTTCTCCTCCAACTTCAAAATTGTCCTACATCGCTGTTTTACCTTTTTTGTAAAGGATGTTTGACCTTCTTTGCACGCTCACTTTAGTTGAGTACTTTTGCAGCGATGTAGGACGATTTTGAAGTTGGAGGAGAAAATGAGATGAGAATGCATTGAGCACATGCAGAACTAGACAAGACAAGCATTTAAGGTTAAAAATTATATAAATTGTCAGAATCAGAATCAGAAAGAGCTTTATTGCCAAGTATGCTTGTGCATACAAGGAATTTGTTTCAGTGTTATTAGCTTCCAGTACGCAGAGACGGACAGACAATAAAAATAAGGGAATAAGAAAAATACACTTATGTAAGCATAAATAGACCAAAAATAAAAATAGAAAATAATAATAATAATAATTTGTAAAAATTGACAATAAATATGTATGTACAGTTGTGCTATAGGTGATAGGATGGAATACAGGGATGTGTTAGGGTGGAGGTGGTAGCAGTAGATAAAGTCAGATTATTCCACACATTTTTGCACAATGGGAGGAACATTTTAACTGTTCATAAAGTGGATTGCCTGGGGGAAAAAACTGTTCTCGCATCTGGTAGTCCTGATCTTTGGGGCTCTGTAGCGCCGGCCGGATGGTAAGAGTTCAAAGAGGGGGATGGCTTGGATGTGAGGGGTCCAAAGTGATTTTCTGAGCTCTTTTTCCTCACTCTGGATGTGTACAGTTCTTGAAGGGTGGGCAGGGGAGCACCAATAATCCTCTCAGCAGACCGAACCATTCTCTGCAATCTTCTACAATCTGCAATTGTAATTCTTTTTTAGAAAATAACCAATCGTTTTGCTAGATAAGACACTTCTTCCTCGTCTGGGATCGTTTAGAGCCCTTTGAAGCTGCAATTAAACTGCATTTTGGAAGTTCAACCTCGTGGGCACCATTGAAGTCCACTATATGGAGAACATTCCTGAAATGTTTTCTTCAAAAAACATAATTTCTTTACGACTGGAGAAAGAAAGACTTGAACATCACTGGATGACTAACCCTGCTATGACAACCATCTCTTTTATAAAGATAAAAGTCTTGAGTTGTCTTTTTTAAAACAGCTAAAACCAGCCTAGGCTGGTTGGCTGGTTTTAGCTGGTCAGCAGGCTGGTTTTAGAGGGGTTTTGGCTGGTCTTAGCTGGTCAGGCTGGGAAACCAGCTAAAACCAGCTACTTCAAGCTTAAACCAGATAAGACCAGCCAACCAGCCTAGGTTGGTTTTAGCTGTTTGTTTTTTTTAGCAGGGTAATTTTGAAGAAGCTTCCAGTCATGCATTTACCTACACTGTAAAAAATGACTGTAAATTTAATGGTAAAAAAACTGTAAAAATGCTACGGTAAAAACCTGTGAAATGGTTAACGGTAAGTTCCCCTTCTATATACGGTGAAAAACTGTGTTGGACATTGCATGTAATTTTACGGTAGTATACCATTTTTTGAACTGAAAAAGAACGTAAAATGTACAGTGAATAACCGTAAATTGACATTCCCAGAATTCCCTGTGTTTAATTGAATGTTTTTTTGTTGAAATAACTTTTTCTTCATAGATTTTTCTTGGCAGTTTTGTACATTAGGGTTGTATGTTACATCTAATGTTGTTAAATTAATGTTTTTTGCATTATTTCAGTTTTATGTGTGTTACCATGATGGTGTTTACTGTTGGTGTGAATGACACTGTGCACCTTCTATATATATTATTATTTAAAACCTCCTTGTGATGGGCTTTGGTTCATCATGTGATGTTGTCGTCACCACCTGCTTTTGGTAGTTATCAGTGTATTACAAAGGTACAAAACAGATTTCAGTACTTCAAAATGTTGGTACATATCAGTTAAAAAATTCAGAAACTACGGTATTTACCTGTAAATTTAAGTGAAAACCGTGTAGAATAACAGTAATAAACCGTAATTATAGGATAAGAAATTACCATTTTTTTTACTGTTTTTTTTTTACTGTTTTTTTTTTCCTGACAGTATTTTTCCGTTTTTTAACAGACATTTTCTGGCGCCCCTGCTGCCAGAAAATTACCGTTTTTTTTACTTTTTTTTTTTTACAGTGTAATCCAGAACTTTAGCTCCTCTAAACTAAATTTCAGTCACTACCCAGATAGCACATGTACATCTGCAAGATGTCTGTTAAAGATCTCTTGATCTGGAAAGCATCTGCTGTGTACAAACGTCTGACAGACGTCTGTAAGATGTCAGTTTTACATACATTCTAATTAATAAACATCTTAAAGACATCTAATAGAGGTCTATTTGACATCTGATAGGAAACATCCAATAGACCTATTAAAGATGAGCAAACTACGTCTTGCAGATGTACATGCAGATGTCAGATAGGTGTCTCTGAGATGTATGTGTGCTATCAGGGTTCCCTGCTGAAAAAAAAACAGCTAAAACCAGCCTAGGCTGGTTGGCTGGTCTTAGCTGGTTTAAGCTGGAAGTCGCTGGTATTATCTGGTCTCCCAGGCTGGTCAGGCTGGAAAAGTGGCCAAAACCCCTCTAAAACCAACCTGCTGACTATATATGACCAGCTAAAACCAGGATCGTTGACAAGGTAAAACCAGCCAATCAGCCTAGGCTGGTTTTTAGCTGTTTTTTCACCAGGGTAATGTTTTCGGTGGGATGCAATGGATTAAATCATGTTTTCTGAACTGATTCTTCATTCTTCTTGCTCTTCTTTTTCAGTGTTATCACTCCCCATTCCAGTAATGGGTTTCCAGGACAAACAGAAGGTGTTTGTAAATGGCACCTGCACCCTGAACGAGCCTCGTTTTGTCCTTGTTGGCTCAACCGTGGCCTTCTTCGTTCCTCTGATTATCATGGTCGTCTGCTATTACCTCACTCTCCGTGATCTCCAGAAGCACAGCACTTCCTTCCCTCAAGAGAGCAAGAGCCACTCCAAAAATTCTTCCGCTAGGATAAGTGACTCGAGTCTGCTCAACAGTACGTCCTCCAACAACAGTTCCACATTTCCATCCAAAAAAGGCCTACGAGGCCAAGGCAGACGAGGCATGATGCAAGCCTTGAAAAATGAGCGACGAGCCTCTAAAGTCTTGGGGGTGGTCTTCTTTCTCTTCCTGATCATGTGGTGTCCGTTCTTCATCACCAATGTGCTGATCGCCATCTGTCAGGACAACTGCAGCGAGCATCTCTATAACCTCATTCACTTTTTCGTCTGGGTGGGATATATCTCCTCTGGAGTGAATCCTCTGATCTACACCCTTTTCAACGAGACGTATCGACAAGCTTTCGCTAAGTATCTACGATGTAAATACCATGAAGACCAGCCAAAGAAGAAGGCACAAGTCGTCTGATAATATCGACGCGGTTATAACATGGTTAAAACTGATCATTAATTGACTACATAATACGTACATCTACATATTTCCAAAATGAGGCTGTCAAACTTTATTTCCCTTTCAGTGACTACAAAAAAACGGACATGATAGATTGTTTATTGTGAGTTTTATTAAAAAAAAATTGTTTATTGTTCTTGTGTAACGAGATATTAAAAATGTTTCCACAGAAGCACCAGCTTATTTTGTAACGCGAATGCAAGCTTTTTCTGTGAATGTACGAGACTTCCGGTTCATTAGCAGCTAAAATAACTTGAAAAATAAAGTGCAGTCAACAGTAAAACTTTACTTTACAAACAGTTTTACTGTTTATGACTATGTTTATGTTTACTATGTTTACTTTGATTGATATCGAGCAGCAAAGGAATGTTTTTGTACACCGAAAGCGGAGACCGGAAGCCTCGCACTTAAGTTAAAATGGCTGTGCCCGCAATTATATGAAAAACGTGATGTAAAAGCATTTTGAATCACTCTCTACAAAACAGAATTGTACCTCCAGGACTCGCGAAGCGTCTGTCAGACTGTTTTGAATGAACAAAGCAAAAAGGACAAAGCAAACACTAACTCTTAATATTCAAGAGGACAGCAGTCACACTTCTTGCACTGTTTTCTTTCCAAGTCTTATCGCACAGCCTGTTTTGACTGCACAGATATTTCTGTAGACTCTTTTAATCAGTTGATAGCCGAATTTATAATAAGAGAGAGAGTGTCACCGTGTGGTGACATTCATTTGATTTCTGAACTAGGGATTGATGGGGATACTACAACAATGAAGCTAATAAAAATATTTTTAAACGCTAAAATTAGGAGACACTTTTGTTTTTAAATTCTTGATTGAAACTATCTTGATGTGTAGTAATTTATAAAAAAGAATATGTGCAATGTATGTGTTTTTGCTTTGAACTGTAATATTTGTAATGTTTTTTAAAGAAGTGCATTTATTTGATCCAAAGTACAGCAAAAACAGTGACACTTTAAAATATTTTTTACTATTTAATATAACTTTTTCAGTTTGAATATATTTTAAAATGTAATTTATTCCTGTGATTTCAAAGCTGAATTGCTGGCATCCTTCAGAAATCATTCTAATATGCTGATTTGCACCTTTAAAAACATTTTATTATTATTATTATTATTATTATTATTATTATGTTGAAAACAGTTTAATAGATTTTTTCAGGTTTCTTTGATGAATAGAAAGTTCAGAAGAACAGCATTTTTTGAAATAGAAATATTTTGTAACGCTATATATGTCTTTATCATCACTTTTGATCAATTTCAAGCATTTTTGCTAATAAAAGTAATATTTTTTATTATTTATTTCCCAAAGATAATAATAAATAAATGGATAATATAGTGTATAATTTTACAAAAGCGTTTATTTCAGATAAATGCTGCTCTTTGGATCTTTCTATTCATCAAATAATTCATTAAAAAAAATGTTATGCCATGAATATGAATATTAGAATGGTTTCTGATGGATTATGTGACTGGAGTAATGATGCTAAAATTTCAGCTTTGAAATCACAGGAATAAATTACATTTTAAAATATATTTAAATAGAAAGCAGTTATTTGAAATAGTAAAAATATTTCAAAATGTTACTGCTTTGTTGTACTTTGGGATCAAATAAAAGCAGGCTTGGTGTTTTTGGTAAAAACGTGTGTGTGTGTGTGTGTGTGTGTGTGTGTGTGTGTGTGTGCGTGCGTGCGTGCGTGCGTGCGTGCGTGCGTGCGTGCGTGTGTGTGTGTGTGTGTGTGTGCGTGCGTGAACCCTATTCAATCTTCAACTAAAGTACAATTTGGTTATGGTTGGGTTAAGTACATTTTATTGTCCTTTTAGCCTTTTTTCACTTTATTTATCCAGTGAGACAAATGAAATAGATTTCGATTAAGCGACTGAAATTTAGTATGTTTGACAAAAAGCCATTTGTTCCGTAAACATGGGTTAAAGCCTATGCAATAGCTCTCTCCCACTCAAAAGCTTTCCCACAGTAGTCACAAGAGGACCCTCTTTGTGCCAGGCCATACAAACTTAAACAGGAAATCTTGGGTAAGTAGCGTAAAAAAGTACCCTGGAAATCCAGAGATCTCGCGAGAGCACAATTTGAAT
Organism: Garra rufa; assembly: GCF_049309525.1. Taxonomy (NCBI): domain Eukaryota; kingdom Metazoa; phylum Chordata; class Actinopteri; order Cypriniformes; family Cyprinidae; genus Garra; species Garra rufa. Next base: position 11,448,605 of record NC_133379.1, read on the forward strand.
TGTCTCTGCATAATCTTAATAGATTAGGGTCTGGATTTTTCCAGGCTAGTAAAAAAGGACAATTCCAGAACATACAGCGTTAAATACTACTTTTGCTGTTTTGCATATTTCATCCATCATGTCTCTTCTCTCTCTCTCTCTCTCTCTCTCTCTCTCTCTCTCTCTCTCACACACACACACACGCGCGCGCGGGGTGGTGGGTAACGCGCGCACATGCGCAGTGGCATCTCCTCTGCAGCGTACAGCGACTAGCGACGCTTCCCAGGCAACGCGAGCGTGCATTTTCAGCACCACCTCCGCCGCTCATCTCAGCACAGCACATCCACAACGTGATGGCAGCGCGTAATAACGCCATGTAACGCCGAAAAGCTCGAAAACGACGACACTGAGAAGAGACAACTACAATTACTCGTAAGTAAATGGCACTTACGCACAGGATTGTCTTGGTTCAGTGTTTCCACACTGTTACTTGTTACGTGATAATGCCGAAATGACTAGAAGGAAAGACGCTAATATCTAATACAGGCTTTAACATAAGCTAGTAATAGCTCAATAATTCATCAGCCTCATATTAATGACAGCCACCGTTTGGTTCGTTTTCCTGATACACCTGTTATCAGATCACATGCCATCATAGTGCTTTGGATGGATGACGTCATGCGACAGCGTTATGGATGAGTGACGTCATGCTGATCAACAGCCACACAAGAGTTTTCATTTGTTCATGCTTCTGCTGAAAGGAAAATGTAAAATATGAACATAATGATAATTGTCATTGGCATGCAGGAAGAGTAGGGAGCTGTGGAATGAATAGAGATGATTAGGTCTTGGGAGAATTTGGTGAGAATTGCTTGAGTTCACAGTGTAATCTTTGACTTTTGAGTGTGTTGGCAAATTCTGAGCGCAGTTTGAGAAATTATTGGGTATTGGGTTTCAGACGTGTTTTTGCTGTCGAGAACAAATTGAGACATGAAGAGAATTTTGATTAGGTGAAAATGTGCAAAATATAATTAATGGTGCTCAGTCATGTCATGTGCACTTTTTATGACTGATACTTCTTGATTGTGAGTTTCCAAATGTGCCAGAAAGAGTCAGCTGCTTTGTGCTTTGCACTGTGTCTTTGTCTACAGTCATTGCCTACTTGTTCAGGTAAATCAGTATATGTTGATATGCATGTTGTCTGTTTATGTTGTCCTAATCTGTTATCCTGCTGTTTTTTTCTCTGTTGTTTTTACTGTTGTCCTTATTGTTGTTTTGTTCTGTCATCTTTACTGTCATCTTTTCTTGTCATCTTATTCTGGCGTCCTAATGTCATGTTGTTCTGTGCTCTTTAAGCATGGTAAAGTTAGTTTTAGATTTGATATTCGCTGCATATTCGACTAGGCTGCTTTTAGGGAAGTCCAATAATTAATATTTACAGGACTATAGTAAATGCCTAGTGGGCAAACTGACTAAATATATTTACATTTACATTTAGAAATTTAGCAGATGCTTTTACATTACATATATTTTTTTAATTATATAATGAAATAAAAAGAAAAAGCAAGGTAGTGTTAGAGGCCTAAAAATAGATAGAAAGAATACAAGAAGAACAGAGAAGCTAGTGTTTTTTTTTTTTTTTTTAAAGCAGTAAGTAAATTAATAGAGATAGAATACAACAAGAACAGAGAAGATATTGTTTGTTAGTTTTTTTTTTAAGAAAACAAACAGTAACAGGGAATAAGACTAAAAGGGCATGTTATTTTAGAATAGAATTAGAATATAGGGTGCTAGAGTTAGAGGGTCAAATAAAGATGGAAGAGATGTTTTAGCCAATTTTTGTAGATGGCTAAGGACTTCGGATTGAATTGGGCAAGTCATTCCACCAAGAGGGAACATTTAAGGTAAAAGTCTGTGAAAGTGATTTTGTGCCTCTTTAGGATGGCACAATAATGCGCCGTTCACTTGCAGAACGCAAGCTTCTAGAGGCAGATACGTCTGAAGTAATGAATTTACGTAAAGGGGTGCAGAGCCAGTGGTGGTTTTGTAGGCAAACATTAATGCCTTGAATTTTATGCGAGCAGTTATTGGTAGCCAGTGCAGATTGATGAAGAGAGGTGTGACGTGCGTTCTTTTTGGCTCCTTAAAAATTAATCTTGCAGCCGCATTCTGGATTAATTGTAAAGGTTTGATAGAACTGGCTAGAAGACCTGCCAAAAGAGCATTGCAATAGTTCAGCCTGGATAGAACAAGAGCTTGAACAATGAGTTTTGAAGCATGTTCTGAAAGAAAGGGCTGTTAAATAAAGCAAATCTGCAGGACGGGGGATTTTAGCAATGTAGTCTGAGAAAGTCAGATCATCAATCACAACTCTAAGTTTTCTAGCTGTTTTTGAAGGAGTTATGGTTGATGTGCCTAACTGAATGGTAAAATTGTGATGAAACGATGGGTTTGATGGAAACACAAGCAGTTCTCTCTTGGCAAAGTTGAGTTGAAGATGATGGTCCTTCATCCACTAAGAAATGTCTGTTAGACAAGCTGACATCCGAGCAGCTATCATCGTATCATCAGGATGGAATAAGAAGTAGAGTTGAGTGTCATCAGCATAGCAGTGATATGAAAAGCCATGTTTCTAAATGACAGAACCCATGTAGACAGAGAAGAGAAGTGGTCCAAGAACTGAGCCCTGAGGGACTCCAGTAGCTAGATGTGACTTGGATACCTCACCTCTCCAAGAAACCTTGAAGGATCTATCTGAGAGGTAAGACTCAGGTAAGGTAAGGTTCATGAGAAGCCCTTTGCCAATAGGGTTGACAGGAGGATCTGGTGGTTAACAGAAAAGGCAGCAGACAGATCCAGCAAGATAAGTATTGAAGATTTGGAAGCCACTCTTGCCAGTCTTAGGGCTTCAACAACGCAGTCTCAGTTGAATGTCCACTTCTGGTTGTTGTCCAGGAGGTTGTTCTGTGTGAGACTTTTATGCAATGAAAGGAAGAAGGGAAACCGGTCTGCACTTCTCTAATAGAGATGGGTTAAGGGTGGGTTTCTTTAGTAGAGGGGTTATACAAGCTTGTTTAAACGTAGAGGGAAAAACACCTGTGTGAAGGTATGTGTTAAAGGTGCCAATCGCCAATCTCAAAAGTGAAAGTAAAATGATCGTGCATTCAAAATGGCAGTTTAAATGACCTGCATATTGATAAAAGCTTGGGCTCCGTGATTAAATATATATTTTCCTCCATGTGAGAGCTACCGAAATGAGTCGCTCTGTGAGACAGCCAATCAGAGCAGAGGTCATTATTATTATTCATGAACCTTCCAAATAAGGCAATAACAGGCCATTTCATTCTAGGGACAAATCCTAGGGTTGTAAATGGACTTGTAAAACCTTTGCTGGAGAATTTTTGCCCTTTCCTATGCCATATACCTTCTATGTAGATATCAGAGAACAATTTAAAACATTGTATCAATGCATTCTATGGCACATTTAATGATGTGAGTGAGTGCAGGTACAACTGCAGGAGGAATAGCTTGAAGGAGATGAGATGGAATAGGATCAAGTGGTAGGATGATTTAGCCAGTATCTCACCTTAGACAATACTTTCAATTTCTCCCTTACTGTCTGTACAGTACACAAATATTTCTATGAAAAAAAAGGAAAAAAGTGTTTTTTTATGTTACAAAGTTTGTAGTATGTTTTTAGTAACAATACTTACTTCTACAGATGAGATTTTGCCTATATCTCCTTTACTATATGTACAGTACATAAATATTTTATGAAAACTTACAGTGTACCCTATGGACAGTAAAGGAGATGTTGGACGTAGTGTCTAAGGTGAGATATTGGCAAAACATTTTTAGTCAGTTTGCCCACTAGTCATTTACTATAGTCCTGTAAACATTCATTTAAATAAATTATTATTCTTCGCTTTGTACTGGGAGGTAAATTTGCAGACAATCCCTAGAGAAACTAACTTTACCGTGCTTAAAGATGACAGAAAAAGACAACATTAGGACAACAGAATAAGATGACAGGAAATTTTTGGCACATATGGACCTCATACTTGATTACTCATAATTAAATTATGCACCCAAAATTTACTCAGTAGTCTTTAATGTTATCATACCAGTAATCATTGCACTTTAGTGTTATTTTCCCATTATTGAGTATTAACCGGCTTGCAGTTCAGAGTAATTCTGGTTATTTTATGCATAAACAAACTCCAGCCTTCTGCGTACAAGCAACAATTGGCATGAAAAATGAACATTATGCAACGAGGTACAATCTGGTTTTGTCGTTTCCTGATTTCTAGAGAGCTTGAAACCTGGGTGCCCCGTTCCCACAGATCTGAAAGCAGCCGCAAGCACGGGAATGCAGGGCTTGATTCACATTCCAGGCCGTAGCGCTGGGAACAGATTACGTAAATGTGTTTTTGGTGAAGGAGTCTCGCATGTCTTGTAACCAGCATAGTTGAGGCGTTGCCATGGTTTCCTCTCATGAATCAGTTCCTGCCTCTGACTAGAGACAGCCTGTGTATTTACACTCACAAGTGAGAGATAATTCATCTGTGCCGAGAAATAATGTTGATTATTGAGGCCCGGTCTGTGGCAAGCAGCAAATGCTGTTTTATTTTTCTGTATTTTAAATATATACACTACCAGTCAAAAGTTGTTGTTTTTTTATGTTTTTTTTTTAAGAAGTGTCTTCTGCTTATCTGCTTAACAGTAAAATTGTGAAATATTTTTTTACTATTTAAAATAACTTCTGTCTATTTGAATATATTTTAAAATGTAATTTATTTCTGTGATGCAAAGCTGAATTTTCAGCATCATAACTCCAGTCTTCAGTGTCACATGGTCCTTCAGAAATCATTCTAATATGATGATTTGCTGTTCAAGAAACATTTATTATTATTATTATTATTATCAATATTTGCATTTATTTTTAGGATTTTTTTTTTTATAAAACAAAAGATCCAAAGATGAACCTTTATTTGAAATAAAAAAGCTTTTGTAACATTCTACACTATACCATTCAAAAGCTTGGAGTCAGTTTATTTGTGACCCAGACCACAAAACTAGTCTTAAGTAGCACAGGTATATTTGTAGCAGTAGCCAAAAATACATTGCATGATACATTGCAAAATTATTGATTTTTCTTTTGTGCCAAAAATCATTAGGATATTAAGTAAAGATCATGTTCCATGAATATATTTCCTACCATAAATATATCAAAAGTTATTTTTGATTATTAATATGCATTGCTAAGAACTTCATTTGGACAACTTTAAAGCCGATTTTTTCAATATTTGGATTTTTTTTTTTTGCATTCTCAGATTTCAGATGTTCAAATAGTTGTATCTCGACCAAACACTGTCATATCCTAACAATTATAGAAGTTACTACTTTTATTTAGCAAGTAAAATCAGCAGTGTTAATCAAGCACTGTTATTCCATTTTTACTCTCTAGGAGTAAACTCAACAACAAACAGTGAAAGATACCCCCTAGTGTTGGTGAAAATTATCAGTGTTAAAGGAACACTCCACTTTTTTTGGAAATAGGCTCATTCTCCAACTCCCCCTGAGTTAATAAGTTGATTTTTACCGTTTTGAAATCCATTCAGCCGTTCTCCTGTTCTGGTGATATCACTTTTAGCATAGCTTAGCATAGATCATTGAATCCTATGAGACCAATAGCATCACGTTCAAAAATGACCAATGAGTTTCCATATTTGTTGTATTTAAAACTTGACTCTTCTGTAGTTATATCGTGTACTAAGAATGGTGGAAATGCAAAGCTGCGATTTTCTAGGCCGATAAGATTAGGAACTACACTTCCATTCCGGCGTAATAGTCAAGGAAGTTTGCTGCCGTAATATGGCCGAAGCAGGCGGAGTATTATCAAAAATGAGTTCCCAGCTAGTTTAGCATTTGCACATGTGCTGCGTGGTATTACTGCTCCTGCTTCAGCCTTATTACGGCAGCAAACTTCCTTGACTATTACGCCGGAATGGGAGTGTAGTTCCTAATCTTATCGGCCTAGAAAATCGCAGCTTTGCATTTCCACCGGTCTTAGCACACGATATAACTACAGAAGAGTCAAGTTTTAAATACAACAAATATGGAAACTCGTTGGTCATTTTTGAACGTGATGCTATTGGTCTCATAGGATTCAATGATCTATGCTAAGCTATGCTAAAAGTGATATCGTCAGAACAGGAGAACGGCTGAATGGATTTCAAAACGGTAAAACTCAACTTATTAACTCTGGGGGAGTTGGAGAATGAGCCTATTTCCAAAAAAAAGTGGAGTGTTCCTTTAAATTCTGTGTCGTTAACGTTAATGGGGCGCAATAATCGTCTCATTTTGATTACTGCATTTTCATGATCGTTTGAAGGAGAAATCGAAATCGAAACCAAATTTCGATTAATTGAACAGCCCTACCTTCTTGTAGACAACAAGGTGTTTTCTGCTAGAGAAGACACTTTTCCTGGTCTTTTTCAGCCTTGGGCACAAAGTGGGATCAGATGCAACCGAAGCATTATAGAAGAAAGGCCATTGTCCCAACCTGTTTAAACATGTTTTGTTAGCAAAATGTAATCAATAATGTAAACTGGAAGTGAAATTAAAGAACAATTAAGAACATTAGAAAAAAATATTCAAAAAGGATTCAGCTGCTAGCAGCAGTTCTTCTATAATGACTGCATCCTGTGAGTCAATGGATGAAGACAAATAGATAAATAAAGAGACTTCTTTAAAAAAACATAAAATCTTACTGTCCAAAAAACTTTTGACTAGTAGTGTATATTATGTTATTTATTTTATTTGTCTTGTTGTTTCTGTGTGTTGTTGCACTGTGGGATGAGGAATTAAGAAAAAAAAAAGCATTTTACTACTTTACATCGTGTGTTATATGTTTGTGAGAAATAAAGAACCTTAAATTTTGAACCAGTTACCAGACAATTTACTAAGCAGGATTTTTATCTTGTAAATGGAAGTATTAAAACACACTACAATACCATAAAATATCCTGAAATGAGAAAACATTATCCTGAGGTCCATATCTTGAGATCCGTCAGGCTTGAAATTATCTTTGTATGTAGCAAAGTTAGATAAAACAGATCAAAGAGGTGATTAAGTCTTCAAAGGGGTAATTAAAAGTGTAACAAATCATCTAAAAATGTATAGTCTTTTATTGGAAAATTAAACAACATTTTTATCAAACTTTGATAATTGCATTAACCGTTTAAACTACTGAAAAGTGGAAAGCAGTAATAATAATAAAAAAGTATAGTGTTAGTTTCACTTTCATTTCGCGTGCCGTTTTATGTTTCTTATCTGAAACCGAAATGGCAGTGCTTATGAGTTGAACAACGCGGTCATCACGCCAGTGTGACCGCTCACGAAAATTAGTCACACTGGCAGAAAAAATGTCACAGTCTGGAGCCCTTTAATATTACCGCAAGTGTCCCGCGCGCTTCAGTACAAGGAGTAAACAAATCCATGCGCCTGTACCATTCATTAACACAGAGCCACACATAATTTATATTTAAACAGTTGGTTTTCGGCTTAATATTAGTCCATAATCACGATTTGATTTAAGTGTAATGAACTACCTTTGATAAATGCATCAAACTTTGACAAATTCCGTGACGTTCCGCGTTAATCTGTAAATTCCATTTTGACTGGATTCCGCGATTCCGTCCATGTTTTCCGCATCGCGGAAATCATAAAGCCCTACATATGAGACATGCCGCCGTTTTACTGGCTGGTTGGTCCAGTCTGAGAAACTGCCAAACAGCGGACAAACTGCTAGCACGTTTGTATTTCTTCTTCGCTGCTCTAAACAGTGGTTGCTTGTGGCAACACAGCACTATTCCCTGTGTTTGCATACTAAGCCGCGAAGAAGAACTGGCTTCCGATTTGCTAGCGGGAATCTTAAGAAAATGGTATCGGATCGGTACGTGGGTTCAAGTACTCGCCGATTCCGATGCTAGATTTTTTTGTGGTATCGGCGGCATTTCCGATACTAGTATCAGAATCGGAACAACCCTAGTTTTCATTTATTTTTGTGGGGCATTTTAGAAAGAAGTTCAAGGAGAACGACATGGCAGAAAGCGTTTGTTTTCTTTATTTTACAAAAGCACAATTTGTGTTGTGTAATGCCACACCAGCAGAGGGAGCCCTCACCCATGCACTGACTTCTCGCTCCCTCTGCTGCTTCATGGGTAACTTCCTGTTTGGTGGCCATTTAAGGAGGCCTGCACCAAACAGGCCCCGCAAAGTATTGTTTTGCTGTAGCGGACTCTAAGCGTTTTCTCCTGTTTCATTGCCTTGTTTTTTGCCACGGTTTTGTTTCATAGTCAAAATTGTTTTGTTTCATTTGCTACTTTGGACTGCTCACTTGGATTTTGACCCACGCTTCCCTGAGTCCTGTGTTACATGTTGATATTTTTGATATTTGTTTCATTATTACACAAACAAAAGTAGACCCTTTACAGATTTAACTGATGTATTACTCTTATTTGTACGATCAGAAATGACAAAACATTTTAAATTCTGTTTGTTGTTGTCATAAAAATAATGCAGGTGATCGTTCAAGTTGCTCGTTACTTGATTATGCTTAATAACTTTGATACTTACGTAATTTTTCTGTCAATATTAAATTACTAAAAAGAACTATGAGTTCACTTTGTAGTGAATGTTTTAGGTTTGATAACTTTAAAGGCAAATTCAAAAGCAGCTTGGTATTAATTACTAATCTGATTACTTTTTTCAAATGCAGTAATCTGTAATCAAATTACAATTTTAAAAAAGTAATTAGTAATTTATAATGAATTACTTTTTTGAGTAAGTTACCCAACACTGCTCATAAGTGTGTTAAATTGATGGTTTATATTAATATTATACTTTATATTATATTAGTATTATACTAATATTCCAACCAACAGCCAGTAACGTAAGATAACATGCGTTTTTTATTTTGGGTATTATAAAACATGCTCAAAATGAGCTTGAGATGTTCAAAATAATTTTTTCATAGTTCATTATACTTTTTTTGCTGAACAAAGTTTATTTTGTGGCTTAAATAAATGACATGTTACTCTGAGACTGATATGTTTGGCTTGTCAATAATGTTTTGTTCTGTAACATTTACTGCCGTAAACTCATTAACTTCTCTAAATCAATTTTGTGTTTTTGAGGCACAAAGTTGTTTTTATTGTCTCTTACAGCAAGAATCTTTTATTTAAATGCAGATTAAGGGGATACACTGCAGGCAAAAACATAGTTTTTTCATGCACCTGTCAAGTTTTGGGCTTTTTGGTGTTTCATAAAGTGTTTTTTCAGACTAGTGGAAAGAAAACATCCAAAAAACACTGTTAAGTGTTTCTTTTATGGCATTTTATCTATTTGTGTCAATAGATTTCAATTACAATCCATTTTTAGTTTTTTCTTCTACACTGAGCCATAAATCTCCACTTCAGTAGCACTTACACACCAAACTTTACATTTTTATTCCTGTCTATATCCTGAAGGTTTTTACGGAGGGATTTGTTCATATATGATTCGCTTGTTTTTATACAACATTTTATTCCCCCCAAAATGGTAAAGAATACATTGTTTCCTGTCTGTTCTAAGTTATTTCTGAATTATGGAGTGACAAAATGAGATACCCAAAGCCCCCTCTGTAAAAACATTTGACTCTAATATGTCAAAAAAAAATTAAACAAGAGTTTTGAAACTGACATCCAGTGTTTAGATTTTTGTACTAGAAATGTATGCAAATTAGCGCATATTTCATTAAATAATGCCTCATTCGCATATTTAAACCTAACATTTTAGAAAATGTGTAATATAAAAAATGTTTGCAATCAATGTAATCAATTAACTGGGTAAGTAAGGTAATAACTATTAGTTCTTTTTTTTTTTACCCTATTTACCTGCAGTGTCTTGCCAATTGTATAATCAATTTCTAAAACCTTTTGAGTTTTTAAACTGGAAGCTGAGCATCTTACCGAATGATAGGTGATGCTTAAACTCTTGATGGCACATTTCCAGACTGATAATTGTTTGGGGACATGGGGATTCTGCACAAATGACTCTTTAGCATGTTTTCTCACTCCAGGATATTTTCATGTCATAATACTCCCAATTACAAGAACCAGGCTTCATTTATTTCTCAGTCTGTGTTAATAAAGTGTAAAGAGAAGGAAGCACTCTTTTAGCACGTAAGCGTTAGCAAACATGCACATCATCAGGCTAGTTGCAAGGCTACTCGCAGCTAAAATAATATGTGTTTGTTTCGTTTGAATGAGCTTACCGTGCCATGTGCACCGCAGACTGAGGTTCCCTCTTGAGGATGTTTATGTGCGTTTGTATATTTGACCATGCTGAATTATCAGCATTATAACAGCTGCAAAAAGAGTTGTATGCCTCAGGGAGCATTGCGGCCTATATTTCAAAAATACAATTCTTTCAAGCATTGTTTTTATACTGAAAAATGATGTGTTTAGAGTAGTACTACAGAGAGATCATCTGAGACGAACAGACTTCCTCACACGAGAGCGACTCTAGAAGGTCTAGTAGTCAGCGGAGCATGAGAAAGGGCCTTGCTTGGTTGTCATGGAAATGGTCGTAGGCTTCAAGGCAAATAGTCTGTCTGAGTGAACACATAAAACAAAATGGCTAAATATATTGCTAATATATAATGAAATGTGTGTGTGTTTGTTATTACATTTAAAATTTTAAATTATATTTTAAAGGGGTCATCGGATGCCCATTTTCCACAAATTGATATGATTCTTTAGGATCTTAATGAAAAGTCTATAATATACTTTGGTTAAAAATTCTTAATAATAGTGTAAAAAAACACCCTTTTACCTTGTCAAAATCAGCTCTGCAAAATATCAGCTCATTTTATTGCATGGGCCCTTTAAATGCAAATGAGCTCTGCCCGCCCCGCCCCTCTCTGCTGAGGGATTATGAGCTGTAATGTTTACTTTAGCCGCATTTAGCCGTGTTTATCGGCGAAACTTGCCAACAAGCACATTATTAATTAAGGCCATTTGCAAAGATGCATAAAAAACCCTTATACTCTCTTCTGCTGTGGGTGAAGCTGCATCACGAATGATTCACACGAACATAGACGCATATGTAGATCGGGATCGAGCTTTCCATTTAAAAACGAAAGTAATGTTATCCTCTGAGACTTCAGCGGCTCAGATGTCGGGAGTAAATGACTACTGCTATATTCATTATTACATCCAACAACAGAACACCTCAATCGCTCAGTTAGAGTCTTCCTCTGCACCTGAGTCACACAATGACAATCTGAGTCGGACAGTTTCAGCTCGGTGAGGGCGGGTCTAAGGTAAGACGCTCTTGTCAATCAACTGTGTTTTGTCAAAAAGACAAGAAGCTAAGAAAGAACTGATTTTAAAAAGGGTATATTACTTTTAAAGATTAAAAAATACCACTGGGTGGATTTTTATCATTGTAGGGTGGTTGTGTACACAAACTGACAACACACATTAATGTTCAAACAACATGTAAAAGTTAGTTTTGCATCCGATGACCCCTGTAAAATAAACGTGAGTATTAAATAAAAAATATAATATAATAATAATAATATAATTATTTTATAGCAGACTACAGTTTGAAAATACCACACATTTGTATTTTGGTCAATGACGTGACGCCTGATTGCATTGTTTTTTTGTTTTTTTTGTTAAAAATTGGATTAAATGTGTACAAAAAGATGCCATATACACTATATTGCCAAATGTATCCACTCACCCCCTTCTAATGAACAGGTTTGACTACTTTAATAATTTCCATGAGTACAAATCGTAATGTTTAAGCATAAAATGATATTCTAGGGAATTCTAGGGTGTTCAGCTGGGATTAGGACTTGGCTTTATACAGACCAGTCAAGTTCTTCCACACTGACTGAATCAGTAATTGCGGGTCCTGTCCAAACTGTTGCTATAAAATTAGAAGCACACAATTCCCTCGAATATCATTTTATGCTTAAACATTAAGATTTGTACTCATGGAAATTACTAAAGTAGCCAAACCTGATCATTAGAAGGGGGTGAGCGAATACTTTTGGCAATATAGTGTATGTGAAGTGCCTTTCCCATGTATGTATTCACTTAGTTTTTTGTATTTTTTTGTTATTCAAAGTGTCAAAATGTCATGTGGTGTGACCATCTGACCATAACTTCTGTTTTGGAAACATCATTTGTATTGTTTTCCATCATAATATACAAAATTAAATTAATGAAATGTGCTTCATGTGATAATTTACATTAACTTTTTTTTTGCAAAATGACATATTAATAAACTTATCTGATAACAGAAGGCTGCATTCACAGAAGTAGTTTTAAGCTCACATTTTAATTTGCTGAATACTCTTCAGATTTATTATATATAAAATGCCTAATTTTAGTATCATTTGGAATAGATTTTAAGCAATTTAGGTCATTTCAGACAGTTTATGTTTAATCTTTGTGCAATATAAGAAAAATTGCACAAACAATTTTTGAGCATGTTATGCATGCCAGCGTTAATCTTCTCTGCTGTTTGGTTAGTTTCTCTGATAAAATCTCTGTTAATCAAGCTCCAGGCGAAGGGTCAGTTAAGAAGCCAAAATTGGGCAAAGTTCAGAAATAAATGGGGCTAAAGAAATGCCTGCAGTTAATGCCATGTGCTGCACTTTTCATACACGTGTCTTTAAATAGATTTTTAATGATGTAAGGTCTTTGTGTCATTTGGAGCGACCATTTATTATGTGGTGCGACCAATAATAACAATAACTGTATTGAATTAAAAATAACATCTAATTTCTGAGATCACTGCTACAATATGCTTAAGTGAATGGTATTTTTAAAACATTTTCATCAGTTTTATACAATTTACATGAAAAATAAGTCTGCTAACTACATTTAAAAAGGCACCTCTGAAATTGTAGAACAAAATAAGAGATCATTTACAAAAACTCAAAAGAAATGGCAATACTTCATTTCAAAACACAGAACAGCTAAAAAATTAAGCATGTTAAAGAAAATGTATTCATTTTAATATAAATCATGGTCGCACTACATGACATTTTTAAGGGTACGGCCAATTCAGCTAGATGATAAACAATAAAATCACGTAATTTAACATTTTAATATGAATTTATGTGTACACAACATTCTTAATGTTTAAACAATTACAAAAGAGATAATTATTTTTTGTATTTTAAAATTGGCCTGTCGAAAATCCTTATACGTCAAGGACCCATCTATATCTTGAATTAACTTTTATGTATTTTATTTATTTATTTATTTGAACTTTTTGTGATATTTTTTTTTAATTTAAACCAAACATTTTGTGAAAAAACAATATCCTGCATTTGTCTGTGTGTGAGATAGATGTCCTTTGAAACGTCTGTCATACAGTTTGTGAAAATGCCTGTAGCTCAGCTGAGTGTGTGCTGGAGTACAGTAGTGCGCTCAGCATTTCTCTGAAAGACTATACATAACAAAATCTGAATCGGTTTCCAACCTTTCTGTGTAGCAAACTGATTAAATCATCCCTGCAGCTACAAAATAATGAAATTTAATAATCAGGTATAATGACTGATTATCTAATGTTTTAGATTAAATGCAGTCTCACAACAGGCGTGGTGTGGAAATAAGCACACGCTTTAAATTAAATGATGTTTACAAAGATTGACTTTCTGTGTCATATTTAATTGCATTAATCCATGTAAGCATGTGACTTTTGTTTTTCATTTCTTTTCCTATTACAGTCGGCTCTATTATGATGCATTTTATGAAATATTTGGTGAGAAAAGGCTTATTTATTTATAATGTTTTATACACCAACAGTTTTTTGTTTTGAAAGAAGTCTCTTCTGCTCACCGAGCTTGCATTTATTTGATGTAAATATGATCTTTCAAGCATTGTCTTGATAAGATCTATTTGAATATATTTTAAAATGTAATTTATTCCTGTAATCCAAGCTATCATTAGCCTACTCCAGTCTTCAGTGTCACATGATCCTTCAGAAATCATTCTAATATGCTGACTTTCTGTTCAAGAAACATTTATTATTATCAATATTAAAAAAAAAAAACAGGAATTTTTGATGAAACGAAAGATCCAAAAATCAACATTTTATATATATATATATTTTTTGAGAAATAAATTATAGAAATTAATACTTTTATTTAGCAAGGATGCCTTAAATTGATCAAAAGTGATGATAAAAACATTTATAATGTTACAAGAGATTTCTATTTCAGATAAATGCTGTTCCTCTGAACTTTCTGACCTGATAACCTGACAAAATTCTACCCAGCTGTTTTCAACATAATTATAATATTAATAAATATTATAGAATGAATATTAGAATGATTTCTGAAGGTTCATGTGACTTGAGTAATGATGCTAAAAATTCAGCTTTGAAATCACAGGAATAAATGACATTTTTAAATATATTCAAACAGAAAACAGTTATTTAAAATACTAAAAATATTTCAAAATGTTACTGTTTTTGCTGTACTTAGATCAAATAAATGCAGGTTTGGTAAGCAGAAGAGAACAGAAAAAAACTTTTGACTAGTAGTTTAGGTCTGCATGAAGTTAATTCATTTTGTGATCCTGCTCAATTTAATAATGAGACTTAGTTATTGGTTCAGTTATTGTTTCCCATAGATGATACTCATCTGTAATCAACCAAAATTGTCTGTTTGTTCATTTGCATTACATCAGACAATATCTTGTGATATAAAATTTTATTTACATTGATTCAGTAATTAATGTAGTGTTATTTTTGTACTGATTTTTCGCAGTCAGTCTTCCTTCTGCTGCACATTAATTCCACACTTTTATACTTTTGTTTAATCCAAATCCAAACTTACATTTTTGAGCCCTGGTTTATGTTTCAGTGCAAATTTTCTAATCATTACAAATGTGCCTTCAAGCTAATTTTGGAAAATGAATCATGCCAAAAATAACTGACTTAATTACACATTTCATGAATATAATATTAAGCATATATTAACAGACCTAACACTACTCCACTGATAAAAGAGGCTTTTGTTTGAGAAGCTAATATAGCGATGAAAGTGTGTTAAAGTGTGTTTTGTTTTCACGTGGGAAACCCTGATTCTGGCTGCCCAACTGATTCATATTTTAGGGTTCCTAGTGGTAATTACTTGTTAATATTTTATGTGGAGGTTGGCTACAGTGACTTTTCCTACATGGAACAGAGACTTTCTTATCCAAATGTCAAATCTGTTGATGAAAAGAATGAAAATGCATGGTGATAACTGATTCTTCAGTTTCAGTTTTGCTTGGTGTGTTACAAAAATATTTAAATTGTTGGCACAAAATATGTTTAAAACATATTTACTCTTTCAGTACTTTAGGGCTGCAACAACTAATCGATTATTATCGATAATGAAAATCATCGACAACAGTTCTCATTATGGATTAATCAGGTGCACAGTGCACATACAACTTCAGAGGGTCATGTCAAATTACAGCACTGAATGATGCATTTCTATGGACAAAATGCATCTAAAAAAGTGGAGGAAACAGAATAAGATGCTGCAGGAGAGTTACGTGATCCAAGCTGCCCAAAACATGAGAATTCCTTATTTTAAACTTGAAGCTAACAGCGTAATGCCTTGCCCTGTGAGGCGCTTTGACAGATTCGTTTGCATCCTCAGCATGAAAACTTTCAGTTTACGGACATATCCTTATCTGTAAATGTCACACATTCACAAAAGCATTTCCATTTTAGCATAAAAGTCCATCCTGACAGTCTGTGTCAAGTTTAAATCTTTACTAAATGAGCGTCAGACAGCCGGAACACAGAGAGGGAGACAGTTAATGCTCTACGCAAAAGCATTCATTGTGCTGAAATATCGTTGAATGTTAAATTTAGGTTTAAAAGACAACATGTAGTGCACAAACACTACCGTTCAAAAGTTTGGGGTCAGTACATTCTTATTGTTTCTTTTTGTTTCTTTTTTTTTTTTTTAAGAAATTAATACTTTTATTCACCAAGGATGTATTAAGTTAATAATTAAAAGTTTATTAAAAGTTAATAATCAATCATTTACATTGTTATAAAATATTTATATTTTGAATAAACACTGTACTTTTTAAACTTGTTATTCATGAAAGAATCCTGAAGAAAAAAATCGCAGGTTCCAAAAAATATTTGGCAGCACAACTGTTGATATTATCCAACATTGATCATTCTAATAATAAATCAGCATATTGGAATGATTTCTGAAGGATAATGTGACACTTAAGACTGGAGTAACAGCTGATAAAAATTCAGCTTTTCATCACAGGAATAAACTCTATTTTAAAGTATGTTAAAATAAAAAAACATTATTTTATATTGTAAAAACATTTTGCAATATTACTGTTTTTTTTTGTTGTTGTTGTTGTTGTTAATCTAATAAATGCAGCCTTGATGAGCATAAGAGACTTCTTTAAAGACTATTACAAGTCTTACTGACCCCAAACTTTTGAACGGTAGTGTATGTATGGAGAGGAGGAACTGTAAAGGGATAACAGCGTGTAATTATCTGATATATGTAAATATCAGATGCTTATATAAAGAAATGACAGTAAACGTAACTTTGATCAAAGTGAACGCGTGTTCCTGCAGAACATTCCTCTGACCTGTTGGTTAACACTGAGTTTGATATTATTCATCTTTATTATCAGTATTAGGCTATTCTTTTCATTTTTAATGTAGATATTTAAACTTTGTTCACTTTATACAGTGTTTAATAAAACATATTTATGTAAGGTGTTTAACAAATTATATAAGGTTTGTGCCACTGCTGCTCCAAACTAACAGTATTGCTGATTACCAAAATTATTTTTTAGCTTTCTGTATTGGTTAGTCCTTCAATATGCAATTAACTTTTTAGTAACAGTAGGCTGTTTCTAATGCTATAATTATTGCTGTTAGCTATGAAAAAGTAGTCAAGCACTTTATAGTGTTTTTCTTCAGATGTGTCAAAGTGGTCTAATAAATTAAGCGCTGTTTTCATAACATTCAGTTGGCACTTTTGTCTGTGGGCAGAATGTGGAATATTGTGATTTTTGTCAATAAAATAAAAAAATGGGATTTTAGCCAATTAATCGATTAATCGAAAAAAATAATCAATCAACTAATTGATTATCAAATTAAGCCCTACAGTACTTTGCAATAGAGGTTGACCGATATATTGGTTTTTACCGATACCGATAGCTAGGTTGGACCACACTGGCCGATACCGATTAATTAACCGATAGTTTTTTTAAAGATTTATTTTTTGCCATTTTTGCCTTTATTATGACAGGACAGATCAGGTATGACAGGAAGCGAAGTGGGAGAGAGATAGGGGGCGGGATCGGGAAAGGTCACCCAGTCGGGATTCGAACACAGGACGCCTGGAGCGCAACAGGCACCGACATTAACCGATAGTTTTTGAAAATGGATACTGAAAGGCAGCTAAAATAGTGCTCTACTATTTTTAAAGAAAGTACCAAACCATACTTTGTAAATTAATACAAATATTAATATGAATTATATATTGATCATTAGTTATTTCATAGTTCATTCATGTTAACTTAACAATATATCAGTAAATGTTGAAATTAACACACTCTAACAAGGAACAACACTTCTATTCTACAGCTTTCATCAATCTTAGTTGATGTTACAAATGGGCTCATTGTAAAGGGGTATGAATCTTTACATTTTAACAATATGTAAAATTGCAGTTTCTATGCTTTTTGTTTATATTTGGAATCTCTGTCAGTACTGCCATCTTAAAATTAACATTTAATTTAATTACATTATATCAAATTTATTTCGTAAAAAATTAACTTTTTTTATTATATAAGCAGGCTACTTTTTAAAACAATTACTTATTTAAAATAAGTATATTAAATTTAAGTATCCGAAGTATCCGCATCCGCAGTCGAGCTTTTTAGGAGGAACAAACATAAAACAGTTTATTTAATCACCAAGCGGGCAAATGTTTACTTCAAGAATAATCAAAAAAAGCGGCAAAGATTAGTTTAAAGAACAGATCAAACGGAAAGATAAAATGCGATCTATATTGTTGTAGCCATTTTTCCTGTTTTACATTGTTAAATATTATTTGTTTGTGTTTTGTTTCAGTTCAATCTGTTAATTATGAAAGAAGTTTGTGTAATTTGTAAATATCATAAAGGACATGGTATGAATTGGACGGCAATGCGCCGGGAGAATTGAAGAAGGTCAGACACAATTTTTTGACCACTTCGTATGTTTTTATTTGTGGAAAATCCCTTCTTAAACGAATTTCGTTTTGTATAATTTTTATCTTAATTTTAATACATATTTTTGTTGATCAGTTATTAAAATCAAATAAGAACAAGGAAAACTGGCATTGTGAAATAAACTGCGTAATGCTTCCGCGGCCTGAAGAAAAGGCTAAAACATAAATGCAAGCTCTATATGAAGCATACAGACTTTATTAGAGCTACAGAAATACAAACGTTTCGCTTAAATGCACAATACTTAATCTTACAAACCAGGGTCAAGTCTTTATGAACATTATCAAAGATTTGGGACAGATATGATGTAATGTGAAACTATGAATGGCGCGCTGTGGCGCAGCAGGATTTCTGTCGGCTGAATGAACACAGTTTGCTTTCTCACGTCACGTCTTTAAATCTGCAACTTTGCTAGCTAACAGTAAGACCAGCTTGATATAACCAATGCAAATATATAGTAACAATCCTAACATTAAACACTGGTGTCGGACTTAACCTCTCATACTCTATGACAGCGGAGTGGAGCATGAGCCGCTTCAGCAAAGAACGCAACCCGGAAAAACTATCGGCAAGGATTTTTTCCGATAACCGATAGTTCCGCCAATCAACTATCGGTGCCGATTAATCTGCAAAACCGATACATCTGTCGACCTCTACTTTTCAAGGCTGTAAATGGTTCAAGTTGAAAAATGTGCCCTTGCCTTGTTTTAATATTTTGTGTTTGCTGCATCACATGAACTTTGTTGTGAATGTTGTGTAAAACAGCTTTCTGTTCTCTCTCAGGTCAGTGTGTGTAGTTGAGCACAGTCATGCCTCTTGTAAAGAGGGCCATCGAGCCCAAGCACCTGTGCCGAGGCGCCCTGCCCGACGGTGTGACCAACGAGCTGGAATGTGTCACAAACAGCACACTGGCGGCCATCATCAAACAGCTGGGAGGACTTAGTAGGTTAAATTTTTCACTCTGGAATTGCTGATGCACTGACATTTCTAACCCTGGTTCAATGCAGTCCTGGCTTGGTCCTTTCAATAGACTTCTGCAGCTTCGAAACTGAACACAGTCAGTTATGTTTCAGCTTTGAGCATGGTCATTTTCGTTAATCCTTTAGAATAAACGCACTCCTTATTTGCTGCTTATTAATAGTTAGTAAATTAGTTGTTAAGTTTAGGTATGTGGTAAGATTAAGAGATCTAAAACATGATTATTAGGGATGCACCGAAATGAAAATTCTTGGCCGAAGCCGAACAAAATTACACACTGGGCCAAATTTTTTCACCATTGCATAAATTAAATAGCCAATACTTGCTTTTTACAGTTTTGTCTTGCTTTTCAAAGAAAAAAAAAAACTAATCGATAACAAAACAATTTACAAATATGTGACCCTGGACCACAAAATCAGTCATTAGGTTAAATTTTACAAAACTGAGATGTATACAGCAATATGGAAGCTCAATAAATAAGCTTTCTATTGATGTATGGTTTGTTATGATTGGACAATATTTGGCCGAGATACATATATTTGAAAATCTGGAATCTGAGGGTGCAAAAAAATCTAAATACTGAGAAAATCACCTTTAAAGTTGTCCAAATTAAGTTCTTAGCAATGCATATTACTAATCAAAACTTACATTTTGATATATTTACAGTAGGAATATTATCAAAAATGTTACTGGAACATGATCTTTACTTAATTTCCTAATGATTTTTGGCATAAAATAAAAAGCAACAATTTTGACCCATACAATGTGTTTTTGGCTATTGCTACAAACATACCTCAGCGACTTAGGTTTTGTGGTCCAGGGTCACATATTTATTTAACACATTTTTAACATTCTAGTAGACATTACAGCCTATCAACAAAACACAATTAAACTTAAAATTAATAAGTTAGTAAAATAATATTCTTTAGA
Source organism: Garra rufa (assembly GCF_049309525.1). NCBI lineage: Eukaryota > Metazoa > Chordata > Actinopteri > Cypriniformes > Cyprinidae > Garra > Garra rufa. The sequence continues at coordinate 11,468,815 of NC_133379.1, forward strand.
CATTTTTAAGACCCCCTTCTTGAATCAGGCATGTGTTTTTAATGTGCAAATAAATGCAGCCTTGCTTAGCAAATGTTAGAATAAATGTATTAATAGAGCTATTGTAATGATTGTCATCATCATTTTTGTCTTGCTTTTTACAGAACAACAGTACAATACTAACATTTATGAATGTTGACTTTTATTTTTATTAATACGCAGCAAGTTAGGAGTTTATTAAGAAAAGCAACTCTTAGTTAACACTGAATATGTGTTCCCTATTCTAAATTGTTACCACCATTTCAATGTGTTACTTGCTGTTTCATTGTAATTATCCATGAAATTTGCTTACATTTATTGGCTGTACATTAAAACAAAAAGGAATTAGCCCATTTTGTTGGGTCTCTAATTAAAAAAAAATGATTTTGTACATGAAAGCTATTTAATAAATGATCATTTTGGCCATATCATAGATTATGTGTTTATTGATTCAGGTCGACATGCGGAGGACATCTTCGGGGAGCTGTTTAATGAGGCCAACAGCTTCTACATGCGCATGAACAGTTTACAAGAGCGAGTCGACCTGCTGGCGGTGAAGGTCACACAACTGGACTCCACAGTGGAGGAGGGTGCGTATGAATGAATGTGCATTAGCAAATAGAGGCCCACCACTGACCTGAGCTTTTGTGACACAGTCTAGAAATACACCAGAATGCAACCACAGGGCTGCTGTGAGGATCTGTTGAAATCTGTCCTATGAAATCTGTTTTATTTTTTACCAAATAATTGTTTTGTCCGTTTGAATTTTTCAGGATTCCTTGTTTTTTTTTCTTCTCCTCCCCATTTCATTATTTCTGGTGTTTTAATGGTTAAATTAAACTTTACACTGCAAAAAATGCTTTTCTTACTTAGATTTTTGTTGTGTTGTTTCCAGCCAAAAAAATAAAAAAATTCTTAAATCAAGTAGGATTTTCTAGATGAGTAAAAATTATTTTGTTTTCAGAAAAATCAAGTCAAAATTAAGTGAGTTTTTGCTTAGAACAAGCCAAATAATCTGCCAATGGGGTAAGCAAAAAAATCTCTTATTTCAAAGAGAAAACAAGATTATTTTTTTCACCCCATTGGCAGATTATTTTGCTTGTTCTAAACAAAAACTCACTTAATTTTGACTTGTTTTTCCCTGAAAACAAGAAAATAATTTTTACTTATCTGGAAACTCCTTGATTTAAGAATTTTTAGATATTTTGGCTTGAAACAAGACAAAACATTTTTTTGAATCACAACTTGAGATTTTGGGCTTTTCATAAATATTTTTTTCACACTAGTGGAAAGAAAAAAAACACACAAAAGGAACCATTAAGTGTTTCTTTTATAGCACTTTATCTATTTGTGTCAATAGATTTTAATTACAATCCGTACTTCTAAAGGCCGTTTTCTCAAAATGAGTTTTTTCTCCTACACTGTGCCATAAATCTCCACTTACAAACACCAAACTTTACATTTTTATTCCTGTCTGTATCCTAAAGGTTTTTATAGAGGGATTTGTTCGTATATAATTTGCTTGATTATGTACAGTTTATTTCCATCAAAATTGTGAAAATATATTGTTTATGGAGTGACAAAAATAAGATTCCCTCAGTAAAAACTTTTGAGTCTAATATGTCAAAAAGTAAACATGAATTTTGAAACTGATATCATCCAGTGTTTAGATTTTTGTGCTAGAAATGTATACAGATTAGCCCAAATTTAATGAAATCATGGCTCATTTGCATATTTAAACCTACCATTTTAGAAAACTTGCTGCAATTTGCAATTATCAATGTAATCAATCAGTTGGGTAAGTAAGGCAATAACTATACTAACTAGTAAAAAATTTTACCCTATTCACCTGCAGTGTCTTGCCTTAAAGTGATCAAAAAACATGACTAATTAATTGAAATCATGACACTTATACAATTTAACGATTTTTTTAATGTACATTTATTTTTAATTTTTTTAGGATCCTATGAAATACCTTTATTTTTTTCTCAAATTACATTTTATTTTTACCAAATTCTCTGTTTTCCATTTAAATTTGTTCTGGATTATATTTTGTTGGTTTAATTTCATTTTAATAATCATTTAAGAAGCATATCTTATTATTGAATGCATAAACACAACTTTATTTATTTTATTTATTTATTATTATTTTTTAATTTAAGGAATAATGAACATATTGCCTTCATGTTTACATTTTAACAGTTATATTGTAAATAATAATTGATAATTATAATCTTATTATTATTTCATTAATACACACATTCTGTTGTAAAATAGTAATATGCTTGTCACAATTTGTTCAAGTTAAACCTAACTTTCATTTTGACAGCTTGCCATGAAAACCTTTAAGTTTCTGTGTGTATGAGATATGACGATGGTTTTTCTCATATGAATTGCTAAAATGCTCTTGAAGTGATTTTCTAAGCAGTATGAATAATAACTAGAGCTGAGCAGATGAGGCACAGATGAGGCAGCTGCAGTAATTAGCAGCGTAGACGCAGTGCTGCGTATCCCACTGATGTCTAGACACTAGCTGAGTAATAAGAGCACAGTGGAATAGTTTGGTTGAATAACAGGCAGTTGACAAGGACATAGTTAATAGAGCGGTGCCTTCAAGTCCTTATGGGAAGTTCCTATTTACGTAAATGCTGTATGATGTAATGTGCATCCATAATGTGCTTCATTGTCTGACTTACTTCATTACCAGTGCATAAAATACATGCAAACTTATTATGCCGTAATTATGATCAGAATCATGAGTCTCTAATTGAAATGCACAGAAAGAGAAAGTTTCCCACAGGTAACAACACTGAAAAAATATATACTTTTGACACCTCTGGTTACAGCCAAAATGTATTAGTTCTTCTCAAAAAAAAAAAAAAGATTCTTAAATTTTAATTAAAAAAAAACAAACAAAAAAAAACATTCTTTTTACAAAGACACAAACTTAAAAAAATTAAAAAGAACACTTATTATCATAAGCATACTAATTTGTTTATTTCTTTTAGACACAAGCCATAGTGTAACATAAAATGACATTGAAGGTCAGTGCAATATTTTTACAACTTAATTTCACTACGAACAAAAGCTAAAATAGCTATAAATCAAAAGTAGAGTTCCCCTTCAGTCGAATCACTTTGACGTTACATGGGATCTCGCCTGAGAGACCGATCATCTCTGAGCCTTATATAAAAAAGGCCAATTGCAAATTGGCGAGTGGACGTGCACGTCGGCCACTCCCCCGTACATACGGGTATATAAGATGGTGGCGCGCATCACTCAAACAGACTTTCGCTTTCAGAGCCTTCATGCTCAAGCCTTCTGCTTCTCCAAAAGAAGAAAACTTCACGTTCCTGCTGCTGCTCTTCTCTGCTGGTGTGCGCCGATCGAATAAGAGACAATCTACTGAAAGAGTGAATTTCTCGGCGCCACCAGCGGGGTCCCGCTGGCGGCCGTTTTCACGGCCACAAAAAGCCTCCTGCTCTCCAGCGAGCAAGCCCCATTGAGTGCACAGTGGTGCCGCGGTTTCCTCCCTGGGCAGACCGGGACTAAAAGAGCAATTTCTCACGGCTGTGTAAAGACGTTCTTTTCAGAATGGCTTTCCGGCCGTGCGCTTCTGGGTGCGGCGGTTACCTCACCTCACTGGACGGACATGAAAGCTGCTTCGTATGTCTAGGCATCGAACATGCTGAAGCAGCTTTCACGGATGGTTCATGCATTCATTGCGAAAGCATGACCATGGGTATGCTGAGGACCCGCCGCTCGCTCACGGGCAGGCCCCTCTTCGCGCCCCACGGCCCGCGAAGCTTTTCCGCCACTGTGGCGAGGCACGAGGGGGAATTCCGGGTCACGGTGCCGAACGTTCCTCCGGGTCACGGTGCCGAACGTTCCGCCGGCTCCAAAAGCCCTGCGGTCTTCCGCCCGCCAGCATACCCCCGTCGAGATGCCGAAGCAGTACGCCTCCCCGCCAAAAAAAAAAAAAGCCGGGCTGGGCGTCTCCTTTGGCGCTCCACAGGGGGAAGAGATGTCAGTCGCTGCGTCAGAGGGAGAGTCAGGGAGTGAGGACGCTCTTCCGGCGGCGCGGCGCCCCTCCGCGGTTGCTGCGCCGTCGGACGCAGACTCCGAGCTCTCGGCTATGCTCCTCCGAGCCGCCAGGGGGATCGGTCTGGAGGTTACTCCATCGCCATCCTTCTCGGCTGGGCGACTGGTTCCGGGGGACGGCTCCGGCGGCATCGCCTCGCCCTCCCCCGGTGCCATTCTTCCCGGAGGTGCACGAGGAGCTGGTTAAGACCTGGCGGGCGCCCTTTTCATCTCGCCCGCTGCCCAGCTCCTCTCCCCTCGCCACCCTTGATGGCAGGGCGGCCAGGGGATATGTGTCGGTTCCCCAGGTCGAGCGCGCTGTGGCAGTGCAACTCTGCCCGCGTGGCGCCGCCACCTGGCGGGACCGACCGCATTTCCCCTCCAAGGCCTGCGAGCGCTCGTCCGCCCTTGCGGGCCGCGCCTTTCACTCAGCGGGCCAGGCCGCCTCGGCCCTGCATGCGATGGCAGCCCTGCAGGTCTACCAGGCCAAGGGGTTGAAACAGCTGCACGAGGGTGGTCCTGACCAAGGCATGATGCAGGAACTCCGCGCTGCCACCGACTTCGCCCTTCGTGCGACGAAGGTCGCGGCGTGGGCCCTTGGTCAGGTGATGTCCACGGCTGTGGTCCAGGAGCGACACCTATGGCTCTCTCTGGCCAAGATGGCAGATACCGACAAAGCACGCTTTCTTGACGCTCCCATCTCCTAGAGTGGCCTTTTCGGCGACGCTGTCGAGGACTTTGCCCAGCAGTTCTCGGCAGCCCACAGACAGACGGAGGCGGTTAAACACATCTTGCCCCGCCGCGAAGCTTCCATCCCGCCGCCGGAGGCACCACCTCCGCCTGCACGTCGCCGAGCGCGCCCCCCTGCGGCCGCAACATCTACGGCTCCCCCCTCCGCGGAGGCCCACGACGCCAGGTCGCCGAGAAGGGCCCGCAAGCGCAGAGCCAGCCGCAGGAGAGTGGCGCCGCCCGCGGCAAAGGGACCGGCCCGAAACACTCGCAAGAAAACTGCGAAACGTCCCTGACGCGGGCCTCTACAGGTGATTGAGACTGCTCTTTAGGGGATGCTAACATCTAACGCTCCCCGCTCCCGGTGGAGGGCCGGGAGCCTCTGTGTACTTCAATGCTGCCGTCGGCCATCGGTTGACGGTACCCACATTTTCTCAAAAAGAGCAAATTTCTCACCTCTGGCTTCGGCCTCGAGTTTCCTTCCTGAGCAGCACTTACACTCCTCGGAACCAGACTCGCGGCCGGCCTTCGCCATTGCGGGATCCAGGGAAGAAGGTAAGCACTGCTTAGTGCAGTTAGACATTTCTCCAGGACGTTCATCCTTCTGGGTTCTGTCTCCTTCCCTGTCTCCCCATAGGCTGCCCCACCACGGTCACGTCGGTCACCGTTCCCTTGATACCACTACGCTGGTTGATACGGACGGCACGGCCCGGCCCCAGGCGTCCGCCCAGACTCAGAGGTACCCCTTACATTCTTATTCGGGCAGGCGTGCCTCTGTTCTGCCTGCGGAGGTCGCGTTCCTACTGGCGAAGAACGCGATGTCCCTCCCCCGGGACGAAGTCGGGATCTCTCAGTAAAGCCCGACTTCACGTGTCCAGTTAATGTGGTGGGTTAATATCCGTCCTGGATGGAGCTCTGTCCCGATCCCTTTCAGGCTGTCGGCACACTCGCTCACGACGAAGCACATACAGGTATGTTTCCGTCTCCAGGGCTGGGTTGCAGCCATCTGCCTGAAGGGCACCCGCTGTCACGTCTCGATTCTCCCCGGTGCACACCCCCTCGGCGGTCTGCTCCGGGGGTTGAGCTCTTCAGCGTGAGGTGCTTCCATTTGGCCAGTCCCCCTCCTTCCTGCCTTTTTTAGGCCATGGGAGCTCCCCTGTCCCCTCTTCGGCAGACAGGACTTCGCATCATCAACTGTCTCTTCGACTGGTGCTTTGCCAGCCCACTCGTGAGTTCCGTTGTGCGAACTTGGGGACCTGGTGCTTCGGCACCCCCGCCATCTGGTCCTTCAGGCCAACCGAAGGAATTCGTTCCCTCGGTCGGGAGCCCGACTCGGTCCACAAGACAGCCCGCCTTACTACCAAGAGCGCGCAGTCAGTGCTGTAGTTCCTGAGTCAATCAGGCACAACATAGCGGTCCCTCAAAATTGAGGCTCCTGGGGCACATGACAGCTCTAATCCGCTTAAGAGCCGCTAAGCTTGTTCATGTGAGACTGCTTCAGCACGATCGAGTCCCATGATGGGCATGGCATCTCGGCCCACTCCGGACTGGCGTTTTCCCGCAGTTTGGCTACGACAGAGGCTTACAACCTCCCCATCTGCTCCCATGGAGTCCAACGTGGCAGATTTTGCTACTTGCCATTCACTTGAAGCAGGGAAACTCAACCGTGCAGCCTATCGGCTCTCACGGCAGTCCACCCACCTGCAGGATGGCGACTCCACCCCGTGACGCAGCTAGTTTGGAGTATATCGGTAGGCCAGCCACATCCGCTCGTCTTCCGATTCCTCTCATTGCCAGCTGCCTCTTTCAGAGTAACGCTGGCACACAGCTGACCTCCGGGGCCCAAGTACGCCCTTCCCCAGCGAGCCTCCTTGCACAGACACTGTGCAAGTCCAGGGAGGACGAGGAGTAAGTCTGCTGGTTGCGCTACAAGAATGGCCCACCCAGACTCAGGTCTTAGTAACCGTTCCCTCGCGGCAGTCCCTCCCTGTAGGGCACGGGATGACACCCCAGACCTCTCCGGCCTTTCCAGGCCGTGATACAACTATCACTCAGTACCGAGCTCCCTTGACTAGGCAGGCTACGCACTGAGATGAGGTCTACAGAGATACACGATTGCAGTAATGCTTCCCTTCCTGCAGGAGAGTTGAGCGCAGGCTGTCCCTCGACTCTCCAAGTATATGCCGCTGCTTCGCCGCGTATCACATGCAGTAGATGGAGCTAAGTAGGCAAGCATTCACTGACCGTGAGGTTTCGCAGAGGTGCCCAGAACGCACCCCACACCCTCTTGGGGCCTTCCCGTCGCCTTCAGAGCCGCGGGACGCACCAATTGAGCCATTGGCCTCAGTCGAGCTAGCATTCCTGTCATTAAGACAGCGCTCCTGACCGCCCTGGCTCCCGTCAAGAGGGCAGGAGACCTACAAGTTTTCTCTGTCAAGTAACACCTCATACCCTCTGGGACCCCCCCGTCGCCTTTCAGGGCCGCGGGTTGCTCCTTAGGAGCCATGGGCCTCAGTCGAGCTAGAATTCCTGTCATTAAGACAGCACTCCTGACTGCCCTGGCTTCCTTTAAGAGGGTAGAATACCGACAAGCTCAGGTTCCTCAGAGGTGCTTAGAACGCACCTCATACCTCTTGGACCTCCCCGTCGCCTTCCAGGGCCGCGGGTCGCTCCATTGGAGCCACTGGCCTCAGTCGAGCTAAAATTCCTGTCATTAAGACAGCGCTCCTGACTGCCCTGGCTCCCATTAAGAGGGCCTACAAGCTTCTCTGCCAGCAAAGTGTGTCGAGAAATTCGGGCCCGGCGTCTTCCACGTTACCGTCGAGACCCCGGCCCGGTGCCCAAGGTTCCCACCACGCCTTTCCGCGATCAGGTGGTGAATCTGCAAGCTCTGCCCTGGAGGAGGCAGACCCAGCCTTGCGATGTTGTGTCGTTAAATATGTGAAACTTGAATCACTCGGCACTTCAGTCGCACCAAGCAGCTTCATCTGCCTCGGGATTCAGCAGAAAGGGAATGCTCCCCGAACTGAGGTTGGCTAAATGGGTGGTAGATGCCTTCTCCCTGTTATACTCAGGGACAGCCATGATCCTTGGTTCACGGCACCTCACCAGCAGATGTAAAAACCAGAAGCTGCGGGCTGGGCGATACCCTACCTTCGCTTGGTTCTACAACCTTGCGCAGAGGCCGTTCTCCCGTGTCCTAACATGAGGACTCACAGGTGAGCGGGAAGACCGGCTGGTGTCGGCTTGCGGCGCCATTCCCATGTGGATCCGTGCGCTATTTCCCAGAATGTTCCCTCCGGCGAACCCTGGGTCCTCCTGCCCCGCAGTCAGGGCTAGGCGCGGAGTAGTCCTGCACTGTGATCCTGCCTGGGTCTCCTTCGCACCGCAGGTTGTGGCTTAGTTTTTATTTATTCCAGCGGAGGAGACCGCTGTTTCCCTCGTGTATCCCTAAAAACCTTTATGGATATATTGAATTATTCTCATTTCCACATGTAAAAATTTCATGTGCTCCGCCCCCCCAACCCATGCTTCAGTACAACTGGCATCCCTGGAAGGGCCCCCTTATTGGGCCTCAGGGCGTTGGGAAGGTTACGTTACACTTCGCCTGCCGGCACGTATACTTGTCAGAAGTTGTGCGTAACGCGGCATCAGGGTCGTGGCCTTTTCCATTGGGCTAGTTCCCATGTAACGTCGAAGTGATTCGACTGAAGGGGAACGTCTAGGTTACGAAGGTAACCCTCGTTCCCTGAAGGAGGGAACGGAGACGTTACATTCCCCTGCCACGCCCCTGGCGTCGCGCTGACGCCGGCTTGACGGCTCTTCAGCGAAAACCTGTTTGAGTGATGCGCGCCGCCATCTTATATACCCGTATGTACGGGGGAGTGGCCGACGCGCACGTCCACTCGCCAATTTGCAATTGGCCTTTTTTATATAAGGCTCAGAGATGATCGATCTCTCAGGCAAGATCCCATGTAACGTCTCCGTTCCCTCCTTCAGGGAACGAGGGTTACCTTCGTAACCTAGACGTTTTTATTTTAAAGAAAAACTAAAATAATTTTGTTAATAATTGTTTAGTTTACTTACTCATGCAAGACCTTATTGAGATTTTTTTCTTTCAAAAATGCTTCATCTTTTTTGTTATGAACTAAAAAAAAAAAAAAAAAAACATCAGACAATAATTTCTGCAGTCAGTAACACTAGCACTCTGCTGTCAAGCAAAAATACTGCATAGTATTTACACCAATGTGAGCATTTCAATGCACGTGTTATTTGCTTATACAACAAACTGGACAAAACAGTTTTAAACCAGAAACATTGCTTCTGAAATTTAGGGCCAGATTTAACAATGTGCAAATTAAAGAACAGAGCACTGTTCCATAATGTCCAACATAATCTACCAAAAGCAATGAAAATTAGTATAGGGTTGCAAACAAAAAGAATCCATGATAATCAGGTATGTATAAACTGCTAGCAACACTAATGCAAAATGGGTTAAGACGTGATTTCTGGAGAATTGAAAAATGCCACAAATGCCAGTAGACTACAGAACGTTATGTTGTCTAATACACGCACAAATTGTATGTATTCTGACAGCGCTGCATCAGCTCCTTAGCCAGGGTTCAAAGTCCAAAGCGCAAGGAAAATCTGCGTGATAAGAATAATTCATAAATCTGCTGCTGTCAGCAAAAAGTATTACTGAGGTCTTCTTGCGGGTTTCCACCAAAATAAAAGTCAACATTCATAAATGTTAGTATTGTAATTTTACTGTTGTTCTGTAAAATAAAATTAAAAAGCAAGACAAAAATAATGATAACAATCATTAAAACAGCTCTATTAGTACATTTGTTATAACATTCTCCTTTGCTCAGCAAGGCTGCATTTATTTGTGCATTAAAAACACGAGTCTGATTCAAGAAGGGGGGCTTACAACTGGCCAAAGAATATTATTTTACTAACTTATTCATTTTAAGTTAAATCATGCTTTGTTGGTAGGCTATAATGTCTACTAGAATCTTACAAATGTTCAGTGTTAAGTAAATTTTTTAATTGTTTAATAATTGTTTTTTTTTTTTTGGAAAAGCAAGACAAAACTGTAAAAAGCACATTTTGGCTATTTAATTTATGCAATAGTGAAAAAAAAAGGCAAAAAACATGGGGGAAAAACCCCTTGAGACTTCGGCCCAGTATTTAATTTTATTCGGCTTCAGCCAAGAATTTTCATTTCGGTGCAACCCTAATATTGATATAAAAATACAAAGAGTAAGAAAACATATTCCATTTGTTGCACATTAAGTGCATTAAACATATTATGTCAAGGTTTCCCAAACTGTTTTGTGTTTGTGAAGATAATGTAGTGGGTTTATGAGTTTAATGAAAAACTAGTAATTAATTAAATCATAAAAAGTGTATGTAATTTATGTATGGACTAAAAAAATGTTATATTTTATTTGTTTACCTGCATGTCATGTGACCAGAACCAACATCAGAACCAAGGAACTTAATTATTAAAATATTTATTTTAACATCTAAAAGAAAAGTATTTCAAGAAAAGTATTTTAATGTGTTTGAAAGACAAAAGGCTTCCAAAGAGATAGAAATGCATGGTTAAATGACCTACAGACTGATAATTCAAATAAAAATCATTGTGTTCATCAGTAGCTGATGCAATGGTGAAACATTTCTTGAACCTGAAATGATTTTTGTAAATCCAGTGGTCAAATGCTGTGTCGCCACCTGACTAATGACTGATCTTTGTGTAAATGCTCACAAAAAGAGTTTCTGAATGCATATAAGCAGGAAGCTATTTTAGAAAGTAAAATTTTAAAGATGAAATAGAGTAATTAGGGAGAATCAATAAATTATGAATTATTTATTAGTATTGTGTAAATAATATGTAATCATGTAATGAAAAAATGAACTGTAGTCTAAATACCTTACTGAGTATTTTAAAATGTGATTAACTCTAATTACAAGATAACATGTAATCAATTACCAGTGTTGGGGAAAGTTACTTTTATAAGTAATGCATTGCAATATTGAGTTACTCTGTTACTTTTTATGTAAAGTAACACGTTGCAATACTTTTGTGTTACTTTTTAAATCTGGGCAGGGCTTGCTTGCTTTTTTTTAATATAAAAAATTATATTTTTGGCAAATGTAAACACCTTTTTACACCAAAAGTAAATTGACGTCTGTACAGTAGACCGCAGAAGAAAAAATGTCTACTCTTTAAAAGCTATTAAAAAAAAGGAAAACAAATGTTAGATTATCTTGAGTCATTTTTGCTTATTAGTATGGATGAATTGGATCATTGAAGGTCGGCTGCAAAGACATCGGTTAATAAAATGGGATTAAATGCATGAAGGATATTTGTATTATTTAGCATATTTAATTGTCAGGTTTGCGTTGAATTTCACTGTTTTTATTCATTTTGAGGAATACTGTGTCTGTTTTTTAGTGAGTGAGATGAATTAATGCATGTTCACATTTATTCTAGAACTAAAGTAACATCTTACTCACAATTTCTCTCAACATGGGGACAGGAGAGCTTTTAATCAATAAATGGGAGAGAAAAGTAACTGGCGCTATTTATTTGAAAAAGTAACTCAGATATTTAAATTTCAATTAAAAAGTAATGCGTCACTTTACTTGTTACTTGGAAAAGGTCATATTATTACTTTACGTTAAACTTACTAGTTACTACCCAGCTCTTTGCATTTGCAATAATTTCAGCCACAAAAATAACTGCATATTTCACTGCATGTCTTGACAGTCCTGACAGTAGTTTTTTAACACCAGAAGAGCGTTTGTGCTGACCCAAGCTGTAAATCTGGCCCATAATGTAATTTTTTAACAGGTTTGTGATAGTGTGGGTCTGTCTGCTTGCTCTACAGTGTCCTTACAGGACATCAACATGCGGAAAGCATTCAAGAGCTCCACTATTCAGGACCAGCAGGTGGTGACCAGAAACTCCATCCCGAACCCAGTCATGGAGATGTACCATCGCTGTGACAAACCACCTCCTCTCAACATCCTCACACCATACAGGTCAGTTTATCGCCTGTTTCATGCATGTATGACTGACAAATATGCATCACATTAAGTTTATGCTAAAACAGTGTAATCCAAATGCCTTGACATTTTATATGCAATTCAAATCTTAAATTTAGGCCTTAATAAGTGTACTAAATTTCATTCAACTTTCATTTTTAGCATATGGCCTTGGATAATCCAAGTAATGGCTGTTAAAATAAGCTTATTGATAATAAATAATAAGACTTTTTTGAATAAAGTGTTTTTGTTTTAATTTTGGGGGTGAAATGTAAGCAATAAGGGATGTCTGATGTCTGCTTTGCTGAAAAAGCAGCTAATACCAGCCTAGGCTGGTTGGCTGGTCTTAGCTGGTTTAAGCTGGAAGTGGCTGGTTTTAGCTGGTCTCCCAGGCTGGTCAGGCTGGTTTTAGCTGGTGGTTTCCCAGCCTGACCAGCTAAGACCAGCCTGACCAGCCTGGCCAGGCTGGAAAAGTGGACAAAACCCCTCTAAAACCAGCCTGCCTTCCAGCTATGACCAGCTAAAACCAGGCTGGTTGACCAGCTAAAACCAGCCAACCAGCCTAGGCTGGTTTTAGCTGTTTTTTTTTTCACCAGGGATATTAATATTAAGCAAAATGACTTTCTAAGTATGGTGTTGTGTCTTACAGGGACGACAAAAAAGATGGGCTCAAATTTTATACAGATCCATCCTACTTCTTTAACCTTTGGAAGGAAAAGATGCTGCAAGCCACAGAAAACAAGAGGAAGGAGAAACGACGACAGAAGGTGTGTGTGTGTGTGTGTGTGTGTGTGTGTGTGTGTGTGTGTGTGTGTGTGTGTGTGTGTGTGTGTGTGTGTGTGTGTGTGTGTGTGTGTGTGTGTGTGTGTGTGTGTGTGTGTGTGTGTGTGTGTGTGTGGCCAGAAACATGCATTATGTACAGTGCCTTGCAAAAGTATTCATCATTTTTTTCACATTTTGTTTTGTTGCAGCATTATGTTAAACTGCTTTAAATGAGTTTTCCCCCACATCAATTTACACTCCATACACCATAATAATGACAAAGCAAAAACCAGATTTGCAAATTTTACAAATTTATTAAAAATAAAACACTGAAATAAGTACATTGCATAAGTATTCACACCCTTAACTCAGTACATAGTTGAAGAACCTTTACAGCCTCAAGTCTTTTGGGTCTGATGTGACAAGATTTGCACATCTGCATTTGGCAAT